>NC_143485.1:41948623-42080814 GCF_027475165.1 Benincasa hispida | reverse complement strand
TCAAGTACTGAATCTTGGTCTTGAACAAGAAGTCCCACCCTCTCACTGGGTTGAGAGAGTTTTGCTTTAGTGACTGGATCACGAACTAGTTGTTCATTAGCGGATTAGTAGGAACTTAAGAAACAAGATGTAATCTCGGGGATAAAACAGAAATTTGACCCAGCTGTTATTACGAACAACCTGTGAAGGGTCGACTTACTAATCATGGTTAAATAATGTGGACATAAAATATCTTTAGCGAGGAGAGTGCAATTATGGGCTTTAGTGGAATGACCCATTAGTTAATGAATGGGGGTTAATTCGGTGTAATGAGTTTAGCCAATTAATCTCGGATCGTTGGAGCCTATGATTTGTAGGCCCACGAGGTCCCTCTACCAGCTCGTAAATGGATTAGCTTTAGAATATCATGATAAGTTAATTTGAAATGTTCAAATTAGAATTAAAGGAATTAGTAATTATATGAGATATAATTGCACATTTAATTTTAAGAATTAAACGGAATTGGAGAATTAATATTTAAATATATGAAGGTGAATTTGTGTAAAATTAATTTAGTATTTTATATTAAATTAATTAGAATGATTTAAATTGTTTAAATAATTATTTATTAATTTTATTAAGAAAATTAATTTATGAAATTAAATTTGTAAAATTAATAATATTTTCAATTTTAGAAATCAATTGAAAAATTGAAAAAAAAAAAAGATAAAAAACACAAAATGGAATAATGGTTTTTTCTATTAAAACCTTCAACTTGTTCACATGAAATCCACTTTTTTTGGCTTCAATAACTCCAAGCATGGGCTGCATCTCATGCAATCATCTTCTT
Organism: Benincasa hispida; assembly: GCF_027475165.1. Taxonomy (NCBI): domain Eukaryota; kingdom Viridiplantae; phylum Streptophyta; class Magnoliopsida; order Cucurbitales; family Cucurbitaceae; genus Benincasa; species Benincasa hispida. The sequence continues at coordinate 42,079,985 of NC_143485.1, read as the reverse complement.
TGCATGATAGTCTGCAATATATTGAGAAGATTGGAGTGGAATTGGGGCATGCAAATATAGAGTTTTGCTAAAAAAACATCTTGAAGAAGTTGTTCTTCAAGTGCTGTTGACAGTGAACTTTTCTCCATATTTTCTTCATTTAATCTTATTTTGAGTCCCACAACTCAATCTAAAGCTCCTAGAGAATAGTGGGGAAGATCTTGAGATGGTCTATAGCAAGGTTTTGAGAAGTTTGCAACTGTAGATCAAGAGTTGAAGAAGTTCTTTAAGGGTATGACTTGAAACCCTCTTGTTCTAGCTTGAGCATGCTCTAGTTACTGCCAAAATTAGTGAATTAGAGTACTTATTGATCCTTGTTACTTCTGCTGTTGCTGATACATTCCTACAATTGGTATCAGAGTATCATATAAACATTCAATTCAGTTTAATTTTGGTATGGTGGGTGTTTGTCATGAGTTATATGAAACTGCTGCACTGATATGCTTTTATGAGTTTTTGTTTTTAATTTCTCTTTGATTTTTTGATTAAATTTTTAATTAGCTCTTTTTTGATGAGCTTATATGTGTTCTCAAGGGTCTATAATTTATTTCAAGTCATTAGAGTTGAAATTAAGTTGTAATTGAAGAAACAAGTGAAGAAGGCCGAGTTGCAGATTCTAGTTTTTTCAGCCTCTGCTCATATATCGTCGTTGAGGTTTAAATGCTAGACGATCGTCTAGCTACAAGCATTAAACGATGTGAAAAAAATCTAGACGATCATGTGTTATGGGTGTTGAAGTCTTGTGCGCTTGACGATCGTGTGCATGCGGGAGCTAAACGATGTGTAGAGGCACTATGTGATAGCGCTACACGATCGTGTAGTTTTGCGTGTGAGCTAAACGATGCATTGAAGTGCTATGCGATGGCACTACACGATCGTATGTCATAATATATAGTATGCATGTTTAGGGTTTCTTTTATTTAATATAATTGTTATATTAAATATTGAATGCCTTTGATGTATGTTGTGGATGTTTAGCATATCTAAAATTTTGTAAGCTGTTATAAAATTGGGTTAGACATTTAAAATCCATAACAAAGAATAGCTGCATGCTCACATAGGTTAACCATTCGTTTTAATAGTTAAAACTTGTAAAACTCAGGTTACAAACTCAACAGGTATATAAACCTATCTAAGGTTGGGGGTACTTAAGTTGACGGTCTACGGAACACCTCCAACCTAGGGATTATGGCCGAATTATTGAGCGTTGTTAACCAATTTTATAAGCATACGTGAGCGGTGTGAGGTAATAAATCGGTTTATCACCTAGACATTGTAGGTTAAAATCCAATTATAAGCGTTATACTTGGATAAACCACATAGGCTTAGGGTTGTTTGTTTAGCCAAAATGAACCTAAGTATAAATTTACCCAAATAATAGAACACTTTATTGGGAGTTAATAACTTCTATATGATAAAGTTATTAGACCACTTTAGTGGGAGATTAATAACGTATAAGATTCATTATTTTTTACTTTCACGTCCCTAAGAGTTCACAATCCAGATTTAAGTAGTACTTTGTATCACTCTGAGAGTGACCTCTATACCGAAAGTATTTTTTAGCATAAATCTAGATTTCAGTGAATAAGGGGAAGTTGTTCAAACATAAATCAATTACACGATATATAGATTTCAACTGCCATGTCTCCACATAGTTTACACCGTAAGATTCATATGATGCTTCGTGTCACCCTGAGAGTGACCTCCATACGGAAAGTGTTTGTATGAGTCAATAACAAGGTAAACAGAGGAAGTTGTTTATAGTAAGTGGGTGAAGGATATGTGTCAACATATCCTATAGTCTCTTTCGTTAGTTTGGACCGTGAGATTCCTATGTTGCGCCTTCTGGTATACTTTAGGCAGCCTTTGCTAGTCGTTTAACATAGGATTCGGAACAACTCAAACTTCAGAAATGGATAGGATTTCTTAGGTTCATTTCCAACCTTGACTCTCTATTTTGGTAGCATAGTTGGGGCCGACCTCTGACGTCTAAAAACAGAGGGTTACACTTACAGAATTATTAAGAGTGTTAGTAATTTCTGACCGAAAAAGGTAACTAAACGACTATAGGAATAAGAGTTATTCCAGAGATAGTGTTTGGTCAAAATTGTTTGCTTTAGTGAAGGAGTATCTGACTGCCCCTCGGTAGCACGTATTCTGACTCACTATACTATTGTTGCAAATAAATAATGGTTATGGGTACATTGTTACTATTTTGCTAAAACTTGATTTTGTATTTATTTATAATTTACTAATTAGAATTTGTTTAAATTTTATCAGCATGTCGAATTCTTCTAGAATACTCACTTCCGAATTAGATAACAGTAAAAACAAATCAACAAACAAATTAATAGCATTTGATAACACCAAAAGAGTTTTAATAGAGGATAGTCCTCTATCTCCCAACTCATCTAAAATTTTGAATAATATAGATGAGAATGCAAAATTCGAACAACAAGATAATTATGATTTACTTGTTATCGAAGCATGTTTAGTGGAAAATGATAAAATCTGGATAATTGATTCAGGTGCCACTAATCATGTTTGTACTTTCTCACAGGAAACAAGTTCCTGGAGACAGTTGACAGAGAGCAAAAAAATCTTTAAGGTAGGGACTAGGGAGGCTGTTTCAGCTAAAGTAGTGGGAGATATGAAGTTATTTATAGGAGATAAGTGCATTTATTTGAAAAATGTGTATTACATTCCTTCTATGAAAAGGAATCTAATATCTATCTCTTTTTTGCTAGAAAAAAATTATAAAGTTTATTTCGAAAATGATTAAATGTTCATCAATACAAGAAGTAAACAAATTTCCTCTAAAAAATTAGAAAATAACTTGTATATGTTAAAACCGACTGAGGTTAAATCCGTATTGAACATAGAGATGTTTACAACTGCCGAGACTCATAAGAAAAGGAAAATTAGTCTAATTGATTTAATAATCTATGGATCTATTTGACATTAATTAGAATTCTATACATAACTTTGAATTTCCTCGAGCCGTACGAGGAGAAAACTTAGTCGGATCTGTTGTATCATAAGGGATTTGGCCGAAAGATGGTTATCGGTTCAAGGACACAAGGTGCCCTATAATTTACGATCACGTCCCTATCCATTTATTCATTCGACCCGACTTGACTTTTTTTTTTTCCTATCTTTGGCACTTGAGACTGGGTCACATAAATCTCAATAAGATTGAAAGACTAGTTAAGAACGGTCATCTAAATAAGTTAGAAGACAGTTCATTACCACCTTGTGAATCTTGTCTTGAGGGTAAAATGACAAAAAGATATTTTTCTGGAAAAGGTCTTAGAGCCAAAGAACCCTTAGAGCTGATATACTCAGACCTTTGTGGCCCTCTAAATGTTAGAGCGAGAGGAGGGTATGAATATTTCATCAGCTTTATAGATGATTATTCCAGGTAGGGGCATATTTACATAATGCACCAAAAGTCTGAAACTTTTGAAAAGTTCAAAGAGTATAAGGCTGAGGTTGAAAACATATTATGTAAAGAGATTAAAACACTTCGATCAGATCGATGTGGTGAGTATATGTACTTAGAATTCCAGAACTATTTGATAGAACATGGAATCCAGTCTCAACTCACAGCCCCTGCCACACCTTAGCAAAATGGTGTGGTAGAAAGGAGAAACATAACTTTATTAGACATGGTTCGTTCCATGATGAGTTATGCTCAATTACAAAATTCTTTCTAGGGACATGCACTTGAAACTGCAGAGTGTATTTTGAACATAGTTCTCTCGAAAAATGTTTTTGAAATGCCTTACAAGCTCTGGAGAGAACGTAAAGGAAATTTACGTCACATGTGTTGGTGCAAAATCCTAAAAAAGTTGGAACGCCGTTCAAAAGTATGCCTCTTTGTAGGCTACTCGAAAGAAACAAAAGGTGGTTTCTTTTACAATCCTTAGAAAGACAAGGTATTTGTATTGACAAATGCAACCTCTCTAAAGGAAGATCATATGAAGAATCATCAACCTCGTAGTAAGCTAGTAATAGAAGAAATGTCCAAAGAAACAACAAATGTATCAATAAGAGTTGTTGATAGAGCAGGTCCATCAACAAGAGTTATTGATGAAACCGGTACTTCACACCCTTCTTATGAGTTGAGAATGCCTCGTTGTAGTGGGATGGTTGTGCAACAGCCTGACCGGTGCATGGGTTTGACTGAAGCTCAAGTCATCATACCAGATAATGACTTAGAGGATCTATTGTCTTTCAACCAAGCAATGAATGTGGATACCAATGATTAAAGCCATGGACTTTGAAATGGAATCTATGTATTTCAATTCTGTTTGGGATCTTGTAGATCAACCTGAAGGGGTAAAACCCATCGGTTGCAAATGGATCTACAAGAGAAAACGAGACCAAACTGGTAAGGTATAGACCTACAAAGCAAGACTTGTGGCAAAAGGGTTTACACAAAGAGAGGGGGTAGACTATGAAGAAACTTTCTCTCCAGTTGCCATAATAAAGTCAATTAGGATACTCTTGTCTCAACCAGAAGGGTTTATTCTACAGGATCAAGAAAAAAAGGTTTGCAAACTTAATCGATCCATTTATGGGTTGAAACAAGCATCTAGATCCTGGAATATGATATTTGACACTGCAACAAAATCTTATGGCTTTGAACAAAATGTTGACGAACCTTGTGTATACAAAAAAATCGTTATAAAACTGTCGCTTTTTTGGTGATGTATGTTATTGATATTCTACTCATAGGGAATGAAGTAGAATTTCTAGCTGACGTTAAGAGATGGCTGGCTTCGCAATTCTAAATGAAAGATTTGGGAGAAGCACAGTATGTTCTTGGGATCCAAATAGTTCAGAATCGCAAGAATAGAACATTAGCATTATCTCAAGCATCTTATATAAACAAGATGTTGTCTAGGTATAAAATGCAAAATTCCAAGAAAGACATGGAATTCACCTGTCTAAGGAAAAAACTCCTAAGACACCTCAAGAGGTTGAGGAGATGAATCGAATTCCATATGCATCAACAGTAGGGAGTTTAATGTATGCAATGTTGTGTACTCGTCCCCATATATGCTACGTCGTAGGAATAGTCAGCATATTTCAGTCCAATCCTGGATATGATCATTGGACTGCTGTTAAGAACATTCTCAAGTATCTTTGGAGAACGAGAGATTATATGCTTGTGTATGGTGCTAAGGATCTGATCCTTATTAGATACACTGATTTTGACTTTCAAATCGATATTGATTCTAGGAAATCAACTTCGGGGTCAGTATTCACTCTGAATGGAGGAGTAGTTGTGTGGAGAAGCATCAAACAAAGTTGTATTGCTGACTCCACAGTGGAAGTTGAGTATGTAGCTACAAGTGAAGAAGCAAAAGAAGCAGTATGGCTCAGAAAGTTCCTGACAGATCTGGAAGTAGTTCCTCATATGCACCTGCCTGTCACTCTTTATTGTGACAATAGTGGAGTAGTTGCAAATTCAAAGAAATCACGAAGCCATAAAAGAGGAAAGCATATCGAGCGGAAGTACCATCTCATCTGGGAGAATGTACACAGAGGAGACGTTATTGTCACCCAGATAGCTTCACAAGACAACTTAGTTGATCCATTTACAAAGGCCCTCTCGGCTAAAGTGTTAGAGGATCACTTAGTAGGACTAGGTCTACGAGTTTTTCATCACTAAGGCAAGTAAGAGAATTTATGGGTATTAAAATGCCCTAGTTTATTGTGTATTTGTATGTTTTGTTCTCACTGTGTAAATTCAACGCTGTATATATTTGTATATATTGATCGACTGGAGTTTTTAGTCCAAGTGGGAGTATTCTTGGGTTTTATGTCCTAAAACTCGCAGTTTGTAAAAAGATAAACATTTTCTATAGTCAATAAACTTATTATTGATTTTATAAATTGTATACATAAAAGTCTAAATCTAATAAACTAAGACCCATGAATATTACATGAGTACTTAAAGTTTATGTGGAGACATAAAAGTGAATCAGGTTCAAGTAAATAGTCAAAATGATCTATAGTAGATGAATAAGGTTGGGTGCATTATTCTGGTAACACTATGGGATGCGGCCTACTCTGTAGTTGTTACAAAGAGTTGTAAAGTGCTACAAACGAACTGATCCTAATTCGTACATGTTATGACATGAGGAGTGGAGGCGTCCTATGCAATGTGTTTGCATAAGATCGGATCAAGAAATAATTCACTCTTACTTTATAACGCTGTTTACATATAAGACTGACTATTTCACTTAAATGACCTAGGTAACTTGATCTTAATCCTGAGCTAACTATGAACTCCTGTTTATTCGAGATTATCCTTAGATTTACATAGGTGAGGATTGACTCAACAGCACTGGCTCAATAAGCCTCCCATTTCAGGGGTATGACCAAATATATAGTTGGGGACATAGGATGCAAGATGGAATTCACGCCTACCCAATTTAGGGATAGAAGTAAGGTTGTTCTCTCAAGTACTGAATCCAGGTCTTGAAAAAGGGGCCCCACCCTCTCACTGGGCTGAGAGAGTCTTGGTTTAGTGACTGGATCACGAACCAATTGTTAATTAGCGGATTGGTAGGAACTTAAGGAATAAGACGTAATCTTAGGGGTAAAACAGACATTTGATCTAGCCGTTATTACGAACAATCTGTGAAGGGTCGACTTACTAATCATGGTTAAATCATGTGGACATAATATATCTACAGTGAGGGGAGTGCAACTATGGGCTTTAGTGGAGTGACCCATTAGTTAACGAATGGGGGTTAATTCAGTGTAATGAGTTTAGCCAATTGATCTTGGATCGTTGAAGCCTATGATCTGTGGGTCCATGAGATCCCCCTACTAGCTCGTAAATGGATTAGCTTTAGAGTAGCATAATAAGTTAATTTGAAACATTCAAATTAAAATTAAAAGAATTAGTAATTATATGAGGTATAATTACACGTTTAATTTTAAGAATTAAACAGAATTTGAGAATTAATATTTAAATATAATTTAAATATATGAAGGTGAATTTGTATAAAATTAATTTTATATTTGATATTTAATCAATTAGAATTATTTAAACTATTTAAATACTTATTTATTAATTTTATTAAGAAAATTAATTTCTGAAATTAATTTTGTAAAATTAATAATATTTTCAATTTTAAAAATCAATTGAATAATTGAAAAAAAAAGATAAAAAACACAAAATGGAAAAATGGTTTTTTCCATTAAAACCTGCAACTTGCTCACATGAAATCCACTTTCTTTGGCTTCAATAACTCTGAGCATGAGCTGCATTTCATGCAGCCATCTTCTTTGCATGATAGTTTACAATACATTGAGAAGGTTGGAGTGGAATTGGGGCATGCAAATATAGAGTTTTGCTGAAAAAATTGTCTTGAAGAAGTTGTTCTTAACGTGGTGGTAACAGTGAGCTTTTCTCCATATTCCCTTCATTTAATCTTATTTTGAGTCCCACAACTCTAAAGCTCCAAGAGAATAGTAGGGAAGATCTTGAGGTCGCTACAATAAGGTTTGGAGAAGTTTATAGTTGAGGATCAAGAGTTGAAGAAGTTCTTCAAAAGTATGGCTTGAAACCCTCTTGTTCTAGCTTGAGCATGCTTTAGTTATTGTCAAAATTAATGAATTAGAGTGCTTATTGATCCTTGTTGTTTCCCCTGTTGCTGATACATTCCTACAGGTGGGAGTGGTGAGCTTTGCTTCTTTTGGAAGAGGGAGGAGAGGATGAGAGGAAGAAGAAAAACACTTTTTCTTTTGTGTGTTATTCGGGGTTTTTTCAGAGAGAACCTAGAGAGATTTTCTTTCTCGTTTTGCATCAAATTGCAAGCTAGGGAAAATTTCCTCATTTAATTTAATTCAAAATTATAATAACTATATATAAATATAGTTTTTATATTATATCAAATACAATATAACCTATAGTTTTATTTCTCTCAATTAATCATGGTGTTTAGTATAAATCACATTTATACTAAATTATATGAACTTTATCAATGTAATTAATATTTGAATCATATTCATATATTTAATTCCTCTCACAATAAATTTTATACTATAATGTATCAAATACAGTATATTAATTATATCACATATAATTAATTCAATTAATTATATCATATATAATTACTTCTCTCGATTAATTTGAACATTTCAAATTAACCCAAATTAATTCTCAATAATCCCTGTTAAGCTACAGAGAGAAACTTATGAACTTGTAGAATGAAGCTTCAATGGTACTTGGATAATTAATTAAACTCTTTAATTAAGTTACCCAATATCCATTAACTGTCGGTCACTCCACTAAAGACCGACAGTTGCATTCTTTGTACTACAAATATATTTTTTTGTCCATTGGACATAACCAATGAATAATTCGATGACCCTTCATATATTGCTCATAAGTACAGCTAGGCCAAAATTACCGTTTTACTCCTATAGTTACATCTAACTCCTTAAGTACCACTGATTCCTCTAATGAACAATAAGTCATAGTCCAACTATGATCAAGTCCCTCTTGAGCCAAGAGAAGGTGTGACCACAATGTTCAAGCCCTAGAAATAGCCATTAAAGGAACAATTAATCTACTTATCTTGACATCGGAGAAGAAGTGAATTCCGTCTCATGTAGCTGTGTTCCCAACTCCCCAATCAAACGAATCCAAAAAATGGTAGACATATTGAGTTGACAATCTAGCCACTCTCATCCATACAAATCAAAGGACCCCCTTCATGGCCAGGAGTTCACAACTCACTCAGGATTCAGGTCTGCCACCTATGGTCATCCTGGTGAAATGTAAGTCTTTATTATTAACGATGTTATATAGTGAGATTAGTCATTTCGTGGTCTAGTCTTATACAAACTATTTGTATAGAATATCTCTGCTCATATGTCTCCACATGAATGATCAGAATCAGATCATTTGTAACAGTTTATTGTTGGAATACAGAAACAAGCAGCAGAAGAAAACAGGATCATTAAACATTCTAATTCCTTAATTTTGACATTAAAATAAGCATGTTCATAGGGTAATAAGATAGTTTCAAGAAACACTTACCTTTGACGAATTCCTCTCTGATCCAAGCTGCTCCTTACGTATTTTCAACTCTAAATCTTTAGTGAACCACCAAGAGATATTCTCTACTATTCTTAGCCTTGAATTTGAGTGGTGAAACTCACAATCGAGCTGAATTTGTAAAGGAAAATGGATGAGTTTTCAAGTGAAGGAGAAGAAATCAACATAAACTTTTTTTTTTTTTTAGTTCTCCTTCATTCTGTGTAAAATTGAAGAGTTTTATGTAACCATTACATGCATCTACTAAACTTTTCATCAACATGACACTTCAAGAAGCATTCAAGAAGTGGGATTAGGTGTTTCATTGAGATCAATCTACCAAAATAAGTAAAATTATGGATCTTTTCATTATCTCAATTTAATTTCAAAATTAACTTGAATTAATATTCAATCTTCATTTTAATTAATCCAAAATTAATAAAACTAAAAAAAAAATATTCAGTTTCTGAAATTGAATAAGAAATGACAATTTATTTTATTTTAATTAATTAAAAAAAATTAATTAATTAATTAATAATTTAATATCAAATATTAAATTAATCAAACACTTAACTCTTAACATGAATCATATTCATGCAATTAATATTTAAATCAATATATAAACTCTCCAATCGTTTAATTTTGATAAATTTAACGTTAATTAATTTTATCGAATATAATTTTACAAACCTTAATTTGAATTTGAACTATTCAAATTCAAACTCTAAATTTAATTTGAACATTTCAATTTGAAATTAAATTTGAACACTTCAAATTGATATCATTCCAAATTCACTCAATTTATTAATTCAAGATGTTCATGTTTTACGAGCTAGTAGAGGGACTTTATGGACCTACAGATCATGAGCTCCAACGATTTGAGATTAATTGGCCAAAATTCTTTAGACTAAATTAATCAATATTTGTTAACTATCGAGTCACACCACGATAGCTCGATTGTTGCACTCTCCTCATTGTAGATATATTTATGTCCACTTGATTTAACCATAATCAGTAAGTCGACCATTCACAAGTTGTTTGTAATAACGTCTGGACCAAATATTATTTTACCCCTGAAATTACGTCTTACTCCTTAAGTTTCATTGATCTTTTAATGAACAATTGGTTTGTGATCCAATCACTAAACCGGACCCTCTTGAACCAATGGGAGAGTGGGACCCCTTGTTCAAGACCTGGATTCAGCACTTAAGAGAACAACCTTCCTCCTATCCCTAAATCAGGTAGGCATGAATTATGTCTTGCACCCTATGTCCCCATCTATCTACCCGATTTTAACCCTGAAATAGGAATCTTATTGAGTCGGCATTGTTGAGTCTGTTGGGATTGATGTCTTTGTTCTCCTGGTAGTCTTGTAGTTTGTAAACACTTTGTGAACATATTGTTATTAATAAAATAATTGTTATTTTATAAGCATTTACTCAATCCAATAAACTAAGATCCGTTATTATTTTATGTAACTTAAATATGTATGTGGAGACATATAAGTGGATCATGCCTTAAGTAATAACCTAAATGGTCTGTAGTATAAGGATAAAGGAGAGATACCTTATCCCGATGACACTACAGATACGACCTGCTTTGTAGATGTTACAAGTGTTGTAAAGTGCTGCAAATGGTCTGATCCTGACCATTCATGTAGAGACATGTGAGCAAGGGTATCCTATACAAAGACCAGACCACGAAATGATTAGTCTCTTTATATAACACCGTTGATAATTGAGACTTATATTTCACAAAAATGACCATGGATGACATGAAATTAATCCTAGGTGAGTTGGGAACTCCTGCTCATGAGGGCGGTCCTTTGATTTTTATGGGTGAGAGTAGCTAGATTGCCAACTCAACAAGCCTTCCATTTTGGGGATTCGTTTGATTAGGGATTTGGGAACTCAACTACACAAGACAAAATTCACTCCTTCCCCGAAGTAGGAAAAAGTAGATAAATTGCTCCTTTAAGTGCTGATTCCGGGTCTTGAACGTAGTGGCTACACCCTTTCTTTGGAAGAGAGGACTCAATCATAGTAGGACTATGACTTATTGTTCATTAGAGGAATCAATGATACTTAAGGAGTTTGATGTAACTACAAGGGAAAAATAGTAAATTAGCTCAGTTGTACTTATGAGCAATTTGTGAAGGGTCATCGCACTATTGATTGGTTATATCCAATGGACATAGAAATATAACCATAGTGTGAAGAGTGCAGCTGTCAGTCTTTAGTGGAGTGACCAACAGTTAAAGGATGGTGGATCTCATGATTAAAGAGTTAGTCAGTTATTCACGTACCGTTGGAGCTTCATGCTACAGGTTCATAAGGTCCCCTTGGTAGCTCAATAGGTTCAAGTTGAGAATCAGATTTTGAGTTAGTTTGAAGTGTTCAAATTAACAAGAGGAAGTTTAATTATATGTGATATAATTAAATTAATTCAATTATATGTGATATAATTGATATGATGTATTAGATACATTAAGTGGAGAAATTAATATAATTATGATTTATATTAAATACCATAACATAGAAAAAGAACTATGGTTTATATGTTTCATATGATGAAATATTAAAACTATAGGTTATAAATATAATATGATAAGTTGGTTATCATATTTATTTATAATATATTAATTATATGATAATTAATTTTTCTTCTTTAATAACCATTTCAGTGGGAGGTTATTGGAAGTTATGATAATTGTGAGATAAAAGGAAAATTGTTTTCCAAAAATCAGTGGTTGATTCATTAGATGATTCATTTGTGTCGTTTGACAAAAGGAAACGACTATCAAGTAAAAATGTTTTACCAAACGATAGTGTCTCACTGCCTACACGATTGAGTACTGAGTTTACTATACAATAGTTACTTATTTACTCGTTGCTAAACGATCGAATAGTAAAGTCTATAAGAAAGGCTTCCTTTTACTAAACAATTGGGTAGTAAAGTATATACGATAGACTTCATCCATCTCCCACTTACTCGATCGTATACCTCCTCATTTTCTCTATCCAAAGTCCCATAGAGCCCACAACTCTTGGATTCTCACACCGAGAATACCAAGGTAACACTTGTGGTGGTGTTCTAATTTCGTTCGAGGATCGAGATTCATCAGTTCGTGCTATTGGCTATTGCGTTTGTTAAGATCGTGTTATGATTGAGTTGCTGAATGATCGAGGGATACTTAAAGAAAGGTTCTTCAAAGGTATGCATACTCTATCTCTTGTTCATCTTTTATAAGTAGCATGTTGTAATTTATAATTGATGCATAATTGTTTGTGTTTGGATTGTAATTGTTGTGTTCTTTCTAAATGGGATTTGGAACGATCCGCTTTCGTTCATTGGATCTCTATGTTTAGATTTCCTTCAAAGTCAACCCTCAACTATGCAAATCTAAGGATAGTCCCGAATAAATAGGAGTTCATAGTTAGCTCAGGATTAAGATAGAGTTATCTAGGCAATCTAAGCGATATAGTCAGTCTTAAACAGTAAACAACGTTATAAAGTAAGAGTGACTTATTTCTTGGTCCAATCTTACGAAAACTCATTGCATAGAACGCCCCAATTCCTCATATCAATACATGAACGAACCAAGATCACTTCATTTGTAGCACCTTACAACAAATTGTAACAACTTCAAAGAGGGTCGCATCCGATAGTGTTACCAGGATAAGACACCCAACCTTATTCATATACTATAGATCATTTTGACTATTTATTCAAATCTGATCCATTATTATGTCCCCACATAAAGTTCAAGTATTAATATAATAGCCATGGATCTTAGTTTATTGGATTTAGTCTTTACAAGTGCAATTTACAAATTCAATAACAACTTTATTGAAGAAATATTGAATAACATCTTTATCGATAATAGAAAATGTTTAACTTTACAAACTACAAGTTTTGGGACATACAACCCAACATTTACAACACTTGTAATATCTACAAAGCGGGATGTACCCATAGTGTCATCAGGATACAAACATGTTTAAATTACATAAAATAACCTAGGATTTTAGTTTATTAGATTGAGTGTATGCTCATAAAATAACAATTATTTTATCAATAAGAATTTGTTTATACAATGTTTACAAACTACCAAAATACAATAGAGATTTAGGACACCAATCCTAACAAGATATTAAGTAAAATAGATTTATTTTTCACATTTATGGGAGTTGTTTTTGTTTTGAGACTTGACTAACAATTAAACACTTGTACTAAATAAAGATGTAAATCATTATAAGAAATTATGAGAGAATATAGTTAATTTTTAAAAATAAAAAATGAAAAATGAAATAGTTACCGAACATAGGGGCTTAATTTTTTCAATTTACATTGGTTTCAATTGAATGTACTCTTTGTAAAAGAGAATAGAAATGAAAGAGCTAGGCTTGATCATCAAAAAATCATTGCATGTATTGCTCAACGTGTACTACGATCGCAATATTCATAATGGCATTGTTATCAACATATTGAGGTTCATGATCTCTAGGTTATAGTATTTTGATCGTGTATCGCTATGAACATCATGATATTCAAGTGCATTTAATTTAACTTCATCTCGAAGCTCTACTTTCATTAACATCTTGAAACAAAAATATGATTAACCTTGCTAAAGAAGGATATGAAAAATAAATTTTGACTTATTATGAAGGAAGAGGAAGAGGCTTTGGATAATTTATCAAAATGGAAATTTAGTAGGAATTGAGTAAAACGGATAAGGTTTAGTGTTATCCTTCATTTGTATATCAAGATAAAGATAAGGATGGGTGAAATTCTTTATGTGGAATATCTAAGTTATTAAATAAAAAGGATGAGACTATTTAATGGAATGGAATAAGTATGATTATTTGGACAAAGGAAAATTTATCAAGTTAAATAGAAGGGAAAATTCATTGGGTATAAAATTTAAGTAAAATTTGAGGAAAATAAATAAAAATGGAAAAGGAGTTGCCCACGTTTTCCATAAATAAAGGGAAGTTAGACAAACAAGGGATACCTCATTATGCATAGGAAGTATGAGGTGTGAGGATGAAGGATGTGTTGAAGAATAATTCCAAGGAATATTGGTGTAAAAAAAGGGAGGGCCACATTTGTAGGGTCTAGCATGAAGTGGAGAGCATTTGGTTGAGTACATGCATGAGAAGTAGAAGATTGTCAAAAGAGGTTGAACAATTACATGAGGAAGTAGGAGGTGGGCAAAGGAGGTTGAAAACTTGCATGAGGAAGTAGGAGGTCACCAAAGGAGGTTAAACACTTGCCTGAAGAAGTAAGAGGTGGCTAAGCTTGGGCATGTGTGGAAGAGTTGTTTTAGGTTGAAGACACTTCACTCATGAGAAGTAGGAGATGGAAGGCTAATCTGTGGGTTGAAGATACCTCAAGGAGGAGCTGAAAAAATGTGATGCATGTGCAGCCACATCCAAAGAAGGGAAGTAGGAGCTGGCAGCTGAAGTGCGGCTTGGACTTGGTATATAAGGCAGAAAAAAGCATTTAATTCTCCCAAATTATACGTGAAAATTCAAAATTTATTGAGCTAAATTGAAAAATAATGAGTAAGGATGACCATCATGGGTTGTCAAGAACGATGCAGGCTGGTAAGATGGGTATACTTGAAGAAACCGAAGGTGATCGGTGGAAAGGATAAAATCGGACAGGGTTGGTTTGTAGGGCTGTTTGAGGCATTTTCGATGGGTTCTAAATCCCAAAAAATTTTGGTAAGTAAGTTAAAAGGTTTCTCTTGAGTTCTATAAAAAAGATTTCTCTTGAGTTCTATAAAAATTATTTGAAGTAGGTATAACCAGAATTGATAAAGTAAATTATGAATGTTTGCTTGAAAATCAGGGTCAAGGAAGATAGCTAGGGGTGCCCAGCCCAACCACCAAGCCTCATGCATACATTGTTCACCTTGCACACATATGACCGCCCTCGCGTGCACGTCTCATGTCCATTTGTTGTGCGATGCTTGTGCGCCATGGGCCTCGAACGTCCAGCCCCACTAGCGCCCAACACCCATCTGCCTTGCCCTTATTGCACACGCCCAATGTCACGGTCATGCTTGTCCAGGGCCTGTTGCCCATGGCCGTATGCCCGATCCAACCCCCTTCTAGCATACTTTCATATCTTATATTGTATTAGCTTAGTTAGCTTGCTTTCTTTACATTTTCATTGTAAGTGATCACTCGCCCTTTTGCATATGCAAGGGCACCAATTGGCTTTTTGTTCAGAATGCACTATATGGGGATAAGACTAACCATCACTTCCTCATACCCGGAGTAGTACTCTATAAAGCTGTTGTTGTTGCTTATTGCTTTCTAGTCTACTACAATCTTTCTTTCTTTATTCACACTCACAAAAACTTCTTACGAAAACCTTTTCTCCAAACCCGTTTTTTAAAACCGTTTTCCCTAAAACGGGGGTGGAGGTTGCGAGAGGCACTCGGTGTGCCATCGGCAGTCCGTATTCGAGTTGGCTGACTTGTTCGTGAGCGGGAACAAGTGCCGCACAATCGCTAAGAGAAGCTTCCGAAAGAGCGGTTGTGACAGTTGGTATCAGAGCCAAGTCGGCTTACAGAGGGAAGATCAGTGATCATGTCGGCGACGAAGAACCTGAACAAGTCCCATGTGGATAGATTGGTAGAGATGGAAGAGCAAATGCTCTACCTGAGAGAGGTCCCAGATAATGTCCATTTCCTAGAGACTCGGCTACAAGAAGTTGCTGAGAAAGCCGATGGAATTGATACGGTAGTAGGCCGCCTAGACGGATTACCCGTCAGAGAATTGATGATGAGGTTAGAGACCCTCGAGACCAAAACAGCATGGTCCGACAGCTTTGAACGAGGTGATAGCTCATCGGGCTCTATTGCCCACATAGAGGAGCGTGTCGAAGAGCTGGACAGCTCCCAAAAAGCAATACTTCAGATGGTAACCGATTTATCTGAAGAATTTCGATCGGCTCTTGACGTCGTCAGAGCCGAGATAGTGGATGTGAGTGCTAGGGTGAATCTCACCATCCGAGCGGTAGGGAACTAAGCCCCATCTGGGGGAGCAATGGCAGTAAGCAGAATAAAAATCCCAGAATCGAAACCCTTCTGTGGGGTGCGAGAAGCGAAAGCCATGGAAAATTTTATCTTCGACCTTGAGCAATACTTCAAGGCGACGAACACAGTGACTAAAGAGTCGAAAGTCACACTAGCAACGATGCATCTAGCTGAAGATGCAAAACTGTGGTGGAGATCACGATTTACAGACATACAGGAAGGACGATGCACTATTGATACTTGGGATAGATTGAAACAAGAACTTCGCTCGCAGTTCTTCCCTGAAAATATCGAGATCTTGGCTCGACGAAAACTCCGAGAGCTGAAGCAAACAGGTAACATCAGGGACTACGTAAAACAGTTTGCAGGACTCATGTTGGACATACGAGATATGTCTGAAAAAGACAAGGTCTTTTGCTTTGTTGAAGGGCTAAAACCGTGGGCGAAATCAAAACTATATGAACAGAGAATACAGGATCTCCCCTCTACCTATGCGGCAACTGAATGGCTATACGACCTTAGCACTGACTCACAAGATGTGAGGAAGCAGTCAACTTCCTCAAATGGGGGAAACAGAAACAGCCGTTCCAGTCCTCCCAGACTTGGGGAAGGAGACAAGAACACAGGGGGGGACCGTAAATCATCCCAACCGAGATCAGGAAACAACTGGCGAGGGCCGCCGCAACAACATAACAATTAAAATCGCCCCCTATCTTATTTCATATGTAGAGGGTCACACAGGGTGGGCGAATGTCCAAATCGAACCGCGTTTAATGCTTTTCAGGCCACGTTAGCCTCTACCTCCGAAGACAAGGCTGAACTGGAGGAAATGGTAACCGAGCCAGCTGCAGAAATTGAGAATCCTAGGATGGGGCCATTGAAATTCTTATCCGCGCTCCAGAAGAAAATGTGGACGCTTGGTTCAACCAAAGATCGGCCAAAAACTCTATGGTTGACTCTGGGGCTACCCATAACTTCATGGCTGAAATGGAAGCTCGTCGCCTGAACTTGACTTGGGAAAGAGATGCAGGGAAGATGAAAGCTGTGAATTACGAAGTTCATGCCTACCTGATTTAGGTCTTAAACAAAAGGTCTCACCCTCTCATTGGGCTGAGAGATTTTGGTTTAGTGGTTGGATCATAAACCAATTGTTCATTAGAGGATCAGTAGGGACTTCAGGAATAAGACGTAATCTTGGGGGTAAAATAGATATTTAACCCAGTCGGTACTACGAACAACCTGTAAAGGGTCGACTTGCTGATTATGGTTAAACTATATGGACATAATATATCTGTAGTGAGGGGAGTGCAACTATGGACTTTAGTGGAGTGACCCATTAGTTAACGAATGGGGTTTAACCAATTAATCTCAGATCGTTGGAGCCCATGATCTATAGGTTCGCGAGGTCCCCCTGCTAGCTCGTAATGGACTAGCTCTAGAATAGCATGATAGGTTAATTTGAAACGTTCAAATTAGAATTAAGGGAATTAGTAATTATATGAGATATAACTACATGTTTAATTTGAGAATTAAATGGAATAGGAGAATTTATATTTAAATATGATTTAAATATATAAAGATGGATGTGTGTAAAAAATAATTTAATATTTGATATTAAATTAATTAAGTTTTATTTAAAAATTAATTTATGAAATTAATTTTATAAAATTTTCAGTTTTAAAATCAAAATGGTTTTTAAATATCAAATTCTGATTTTGAGATAGAATTGGAAAATTGAAAAACAAAACACAAATGGAAAAACATGGTTTTCCATTATCCATCTCCTACTTGCTCATATAAAAGCCATCACTATTGCCTTGTGTTACTCCAAGTATGAGCTGTAACTCATGTAACTCTCTTCCTTGCATGATGGTCGACAATGTATTGAAGAGTTTGGAGTGAGTTTCGGGCATGCAATCAAGAGAGAATTTTAGAGAAAATTCGTGCTGAAGAAAGTGTTCTTCAACCAGATTGTTGTTGTGAGCAATTCTCCTTAATCCCTTGATTCAAGCTTGTTTTGAGTCCCACAACTCAATCTAGAGCACCAAGAGAATAGTGGGAAAGATCTTGAGGTGGTCTGCAACAAGATTCGGAGAAGATTGCAGTTGGAGATCGAGCTTTGAAGAGGTTCTACAAAGGTATGTCATGAAACTCACTTGTTTTCTACAAGAGCATGCTTTATATTTTACCAAAATTAATAAATTAGAGTGCTTAAATGATCCTTGTTGCTTCCGCTGTTGCTAATACATTCCTACACCAGCGATGAGCGTAAGACTGTGTGATGTGCACTAGGACTACACGATGAGGTTGTGCGATGGGCGCTGAAGCTATCAATAAGCACGACAAGGAAATGCGATGCTCATGTAATGGTAGAGCTTAAAGGACCATGCGTTGAAGGTGCTTTACGATGGTCTATGGGGTATACGCCAATTGTAAGGCTGGGCATGGGAAGAAGCATGTGGTCATGTGGACTAATCATTGGCCTTAGGGAAGCTAGTTGAATGCATATGACTAGGCGGGGCATGAGAAACATGTTGGGCGCACAGAGTTGTTGGCTAAGAGTTATGGTCGAGACAGGGTATGCGCTGAAAGGCCTAATCATGCGTTAACGAGGATTGGCCATGCGATGATGATATGCTATACGCTAAGACTGATTATGCGCTAAGGACATTCAAGGTTAGGAAGGGCATGTGGGCGCATAGAACAAGGTTAGCACGAGTAACATGTGATAAGGGATATGTGGTGACCTTGATGAACACATGCACCAAGGATTGTGTGAAGAGACGTGCAGCCATGAAGGGTATGCGATGATAAGAGGGCTATGGGCTGATAACTTATCCAGACATGTGGTAATAAAAAGGATATCTAGAGTCCATGCAATTTGAGGTGGGCGAAGGAGAAGGCATGCAAACTGAATGTATTGTGTTGGATGAAGATAGAGTGAACACTTCAAACTGGTGGTGGTCAGGAATTGCTTTGGCAGCTGACATGCATAAAATGATACGATGATTCCTAAATAAGCATATAGACAGTGATGAATGATGGACCATACAAGCTCATGCTGCCATAAACTTGATGACTTGAAAGATGGAAATGGAATGTGGATGCTATGTTACACTTATCCAGACTTTATGCGATACTACTTCTAGATGTATGCGTTATTAATGGAATGCTTATAGTATGCTATGCGTTGTCACAAGTTTCCTTGCGTTGAAACCAAGTATAATTCCACCGCAAGTTTCTCGAAGTGGTCCGAGGTTGAACACAGGGATTGCGTAGTTAATGCATTACGTTCGTGATATATGCGATCGGGGGGTTTTTCAATTAATAAAAGAGTGTGTGTGTACAAGTATTTAAATTGCGGTAAAGTAAAATATTGCGGTAAAGTAAAGTTGCGATAATAAAATAAAATGCTGTAAAAGTAAACCTAAGCTTTCATGATATAAGATATAGGATACTGATACGTGATACTAAGTTTGAGACTGATTGTGAAGATTATACAAAGGGTCGTGTTATGCGGTGGCAAGTCTTTATGTATGAATCAGAAAGAGAAAAGATAACTAGTATAAATATCACAAGTTATTAATTGCGTTAAAAATATAACTACGGTTCCGTTTTCCCTTGGCGTACACCTCTCAGTGATCGGCCGTGTTCCCACATCTCTGTGGTGAAACATGGATGAACGTAATGAACGCAAGGTTACTTCCATATCTGGAAGTACTTCTTGCTTTAGTTAACGTATTCTTCCAACCTTCTCTCGACAGGAGGAATGGCATCTTCACTTCTGCTCTCACAGGTGAAGATGTCGTCAACATGCTTTAGCTAAACATATTTATCTCCTTAACACAGATTAATTTACTTGTTAGATTCATGCTAATTACCAAGGGATTAAGAAAACATCATGGAGAAAGCGATTCATGGAGGAATGGAAATAACCAGAAATATGGAGATGAAAATGACCATGACATTCAATACTAATATTTAGCGTCTAATACATGGTGTGAATGATAGAGATTAAGAAGATGAATACAATTGATGATAAAGAGATAGAAACAAATACAGAAGAGTGCCAACATCTTGACACAGATTTGGACGGTGGATTTGCTTTCCGGTGTATGGAGTAGGTGAAGAGAAGAGCTTCCCTCTTAGGCTTGCTCGTCCGGTAGAATTGACCTTAGTACAGAGCTTCAACGACGGAGATTGAAAGGATTTGCCCTGAGACTCACCTCTCGACCTTGTCTCTTAAATCTTCCCAGATCTTTTCCGATCAGGTTCTTCAGACCAATCTCTCTCTCAATATACAAATATCAAAATATGCTCGTATCATGTATATTTTCTTAATGGAATGGCTAGAGCTATTTATAGGCTCAGCTTTGACTCTCTGTAGTGTGGACCCCACTTTATTGTTATGACAATTCCGAAAATAATGGAATGAATATTCCTTCTATTACGCGATCAATCCTGTTAGAAATGCACAACGGTCAGCTGTACACGTGTTTGAATCCTCCGCAATTGCGTTGCTCTTTTGCATCTTCGATCGTTTACCCGCATGCGGTGTTGTTTTTTATTACTGCATACGGTTGAAGTTGCGTTAATCGCTTAGCTCTTGACCGATTTTCGCATGCGCCGTCATTGCATTGATCATCTATTCATTCTTGAATGATGGGAGCAATGCGATGTAGATGCGTTGTTCTTTTTCTCTTGAGCCATGAACGCATGCAGTGACTTGATTTCCTGCAAAACAGACTTGAAATATTCTTTTCTACCATCGCAATGGTGTCAGTGGGTGTATTGACGAAAATTTATAATTCTTGCATTTCTTAGCTAATTCCCATACAATTGACGCAACTTTTCTTTCTTTTGGCCACAATATCTAAATAAAACAGCATAAATAACTTGTATTTCTACAAGTTATCAGTAGCTTGAGTAGTGAATGCTTGGACATGCAGATAGCAGGAGGTGTGGACACCGAGAGAAGTTAAAACGCCTATAAATAGAGCCGAGGATTTCACTTCAATTCACAAACACATTCGCTTCAAGAATCACTTAAAAGGAGAGTTTGAGAGAAAATCAGAAGAATCTTTGTTTCAATTAGAAGGAAGGTTGTGTTGACCAAAGCAAAGGATGCAAGGGTTGTGCAGGCTATGTGGACAGACAGCAGCACCAAGTTCAAACGAGGAGTTCTCCCAAAATACTCGTGTAAATCAGGTGATTCTTAGACAAAAATATTTTAAATTGTATTTAGTTTTTGTATAAGGGCTGCTATGAGAAAATTCTAAGTGAAGGGCTGAAATTGAAGGAAACCGAGAGGTGTCCACAGAAAAAGGGATAGTCGGGCCAAGTGGAGAGAACTTGAGATTTCGAAGTCTCGAGTAGAAGTTTCAAGGCCAAACTTTAAGGTAAGCAAGTTAAGGAATTTCTAAACATATTTATAGAAAGAAGTGTTTTGAGATATGTTATGGAATAATAAGAAATCTGAGCTTCAAAATGAATCTGGAATAGGGTTCAACAGGAGGCTAGGGGAAACCAGGTGAACTGGGAGGGAAGAGCAATCTCAACGGATCACTATTAGTGGTTTCTTATTTTAGTCTTTTAGCATATTTTGAATTATATGCTATTTTATGAATGAATGCTAGTTACCACAAGGACAGCATGTGGTCGGGATAGTCAGGGTCAATGGACCTAGCTCTTGAGCCCGAGATGGAATCTCAGGGATGGTCAGGGGACTAAGAAGTCTAGTTCCTAAGCCTGCGGGAGGAACCTTGCATGGGATGGTCAGAGGGCCGACAAGTTTAGCTTCTGAGCCCATAAGAGGGGGATCTATGTGCACATAGGGTTATGAACGGTTATAAATGTGAAAATGTTGACTATCTACCAGGTGTGTAGGTAGGGTTGTGAACAGCTTCATTCAGGATGGAGGTTTGCGTAATGACCTTGTATTATGATATGTTGAGATGTTTATGAGTTGAAAGAGACCTATAAACTGTGATACCACTCACTGGGCTTAAAAACTCACGTTTTACTTTCATGTCTTCCTTGCAAGTAGCAGAAGAGTTCAGGTTGTGGCAAGAGGTCAAGGTCTATCACGAGTTAGATCATTACTAAATTGAAGTTTGTAGTTGGGATGGGACTACTGTTGTAAAAGTTATTTAAAATGTGTAAACTGGTTTCCAAAATGAGTTACATTTTCATTTGTTTTCTTTAAGTCCGCTGCGAAATTTATTGTTTTAAATTAAACTAGCAAGGGTGGGCAATGGATGTCATGAAAGAGTGATATATGTTGTTTTCATGCCTCCTTTTGGATGAGAAATAAACTTGGGAGGGAGTGTGACAAGATAAGTTCTGAAATTATAGTTATTTATGTTAGAAGTTGAATCTGGAAAGCCTAATGTGATAAGATTAATATGAGCTTAATTCTGAAAGAGCTTAATTTTGAAAGTGAGTCTAAAAGGGAGACCATGGCTAGTAACTAAAGTATATTGATATGTTCACAGGGTTGAAATAGTAGGAGAAGCTCATCAATCTTAAAAGGATTTCCCGAAGATTGTGAGTGACTCTAATGTTTACAAATGTTTATGAGTGATTTAGCAAGTCATGCTTTAATGAAAGTTACTTAATGATAGCCAGCCTTCAAACGTTTGTCGAGCTATTTACTTTACTGATGTTTATGAATGCTTGATAGACTAATAACTTATAAAGTATGAATAAGTATGATCCAGGCATGATGTTCTTAATTGATTAATAGTGCTTATGAAGTATGTTGCCCTAGGCAAGGCCTGAATGGTTAGCGCATGCTATTAGGGAAAGCTAAGTCTATAATACAAAGTTAAGTGTGATGTTTATGTGAAGGACTCCTAGTAAAGTATTTAGCTCAATACCTCGAGGTGGTAATCGAGCTTAGAGACAATTGATGATAGGATCCTAGCTACGTACACGTAGGGCCAGTGGGACTGGGAAGGTGATGGACAGAGGAGCCATAACCCAGGAGATGAACTCAATTTTCAGTAAAACTTGTTAATGAAGAATGTTATGCATTAAGTTGGTTCCGCATTAGCAAGAACTATGAAGAATGATAAACCATGCGATTTCAATGCTAATAGATGATAAGTTTATATGTTTTCAAGCAACTAAGTTTCATGAGATTGCTCAGCATTTTTCTCAAGTATGCACTTGTTTTATCGCATGCTAAGGTGATATGTTAGTTTTATTTCAAATTAAGTATTCTATGTTGAAGCATGCTTTTTAAAGACTATAGATAAGTTTCTACAAATGCTAAGCTAAAAGCTGTGTTCTGAAAGATTCATAATATGTATGATTTTTAAAGCATGATATGTTTTTAGTAAGCCAGATACTAAAAGTATGGAAGGTGTCAAGGAAGTACCTAAGGTGTTGACGATACTTAGTAACTCCTTGTGCACGTAGAAATTTCTGAATGCGAGGTCGAAGTATGGGTCTCCCAGGCCATATTTCAGTAACCTGAGGCCAAAGTATGGGTCTCTTAGCCTGATACAGACGTTGGGAGCTTGAGCGATGAATGCTCGTTCTCAACTAAGATTCAGAAAATATTCACAGAATGTTATTATGTTTTATGCTTCAGGTTTTATGGAAGTTGTTCAATGAGTTACAGTTAAAGGCATAAGTAATGGTCAGAAGTGACACACCTTGACTAAGGTTATAGTGAAAGTTGGGCCGGAGGGTCCCTCTCTCAACCAGTTCTAGTTTCGTAAGGTTATGCTCAAAAGCGGACCAGAAGAGTCGCTCTCTTGTAAAGATGTTTAATATGGAAGTTGAGGCTTAAGGGCCTCCCAAAGCTGATGTCTATGATGCTTATGTGATGTTTAGTTACGTGTAGAGAAGTTTTATGTAAATACTGTTTGACTAAATTCTCAGTTTTCAGCTACGGTTTTCAGTGCATGATTTCTTTGTTAAGCATGATTGATATGTATGTCTTTTATGTTTCAAAGGTTAGTCACTCACTGGACTTCTAGCTCACCCTATTTAAATTTTTTCTCCTCAAGTAGCGGTCACTCTCCAGAAGACGACTCTATTGTTGCTCTGCTACTCAAGACCAAATTGTTAGAAAGTCTAAGTGTGGGTTATGTATAAGTAGTACGCATGTATTATGTCAGGTAGGGACTAGTTGAGTGTGTTGGGCTCACTGATTATGTAATAGAACTCTGTTAATGAATTTTATTGTCT
This sequence comes from Benincasa hispida, assembly GCF_027475165.1. Classification (NCBI taxonomy): domain Eukaryota; kingdom Viridiplantae; phylum Streptophyta; class Magnoliopsida; order Cucurbitales; family Cucurbitaceae; genus Benincasa; species Benincasa hispida. The sequence continues at coordinate 42,055,632 of NC_143485.1, read as the reverse complement.
TAAGTATATGGTTGAGTATGTATGCATGTTAGGGTTCTAAGTCAAGTTAAGCAGGTTAGTAGGCAGTAAGTGCCAGCAAGAGGGTTGGTAACTGCTGCAGTCATATCTCCTAGCAGGTTTAGAGGGAAATCTGGGAGGAAGAGTGACAAAAACAACTAAGGGTAACTAGCCTTCATTTGGTATTCACTTTCCTAAATAGCTTTCTACACATCATGATTCCTCCATAGTACCTTCACCAATGGTATAGTCTCGTTTCTTAGTACATGTTCCTTCCTGTCGAGGATCTAAATAGGTTCTTTTTCGTACGACAAATTCTCTTTTAGTTGCACTGGTTGAGACTCAAATATATGAGCTGGATCTAGACATACTTCCTCAACAGTAACACATGGCACATCATGGATTATGGACAACTCCATAGGTAATGTCAATTTATAAGTTGATGGTTTAATATGTTCTAGGATCTCATAGAGTCTTATATACCTTGGACTTAGTTTTCCTTTCCTTCCAAATTGTAGAACACCCTTCCACGGAGATAATTTGAGGAAAACTCTATCTCTAACCTTAAATTTTAAGTCTCTTCATTTTTTGTATGCATAATTTTTCTATCTCGCGTTGTCTTCAGTTTCTCCTTAATTACCTTTACATTCTCTGAAGTAACTTGAACCAACTCTAGCCCTATCAACTTTCTTTCTCCCACTTCATCCCAACATACACGTGTTCTGCACTATCTGCCATACAATGCTTCATAGGGTGCCATTTCAATGCTGGAATGATAACTATTGTTATAGGCAAACTCTTCATTAAACATAAATGTGAATCCCAACTTCCTTTAAACTACAGCACACAAGCTTGTAGCATGTCCTCCAATGTCTGTATGGTCCTCTTTGACTGACCATTTGTTTGAGCATGGAAAGTTATGCTAAAATGTAATTTAGTTCCAAATGCCTCCTGCAAGCTAGGCCAAAACTTGGAAGTAAACCTCAAATCTATGTTAGATATAATCAACACTGAAGCTCTATACTGACTCACAATCCTTCCATATATAGTTTCGCCAATTTATCAAGCGTAAATGTTACCTTTACTGGCAAGAACCAAGCTGTCCTAGTGAGCCTATCTACAATCATCCATATGCCATCATAGTCATTCGAAGTTCAAGGAAGTCCAAATAGGAAATTAATCGTCACATGCTCCCATTTCCACTTAAGAATAGGAACTGGATTCAAAAGTCCCACTGGCCTCTAACATTTAGGCTTAACTGTTGACAAATCAAACACTTGTCCATATACTCTTCTATCTTGCATTTCATTCCTGACCACCAGTAAGACATATATTTTTGTGCTTCTTGGATACATAGCATAAGCTGAACTATGAGCTTCTTCCAGGATTGCATTTTTCAAGGCCAACTCATTAGGAACACATAGTCTGTCATGTTTCATTAAGTCTCCATCATGTCTCAATACATAATCTATTCTTTGCTTTAGATTCATCTCTTCTGCTAACTTCCTAAGTATTGGGTCTCCTAGTTTTCCCGTGATTATATCATCCATCAAGGTAGGTTTCACTTGGGAATGAGCAAATAAACCTCACACTGCCCCTACCGACAAAGCTAAATTGAAACTTTTCAACTCCCCTAACAATGATGAACTAATGGCATTAAGTGAAGCATTAGGTTGCTTAGACTTCTTACTCAATGCATCTGCTACCATATTGGCTTTCCCTGGGTGATACTCTATCGTACAATCATAATCTTTGATTAACTCTAACCATCTTCTTTGTCTAAGTTCAGCTCTTTTTGAAAAGATGTACTTCAAGCTCTTATGATCAGTGTAGATATGACATTTCTCATCAAACAGATAATGTCTCCAGATTTTCAGGGTTAGAACTATGGCTGCTACTCTAGATCATGTGTCGGGTAACTGCACTCATGCTTCCTCAGTTTCCTTGAAGCATAGCAATCACTCTTCCTTCTTGCATAAGAACATAACCTAAACCTTGATGCGAAGCATCATAGTAAACCTCCAATTCCTTCCCTGAAATAGGAAGAGTTGATCAATTCAACCAAACTAAATAAACATTAAGCAATTAATTTAAGGAACAAATAATGCAATTAGTTTCATGCAATAAAATATAACAACAATTTAATTGCAAAATTAAAGTAAGAGGGGGATAGAGAAATTAACACCGAGAATTTTATAGTGGTTCGGCACAACCAGCCTACGTCCATTTCCAAAGCTCCTCTTAGGTACTTCACTAGAAGTCTTTGACTCTTTCCACGGCTTAGAGTCAAACCGCTATAACGTTCTCTTTTCGGGTGCAAAAACAAACTCGATCCTTTCCACGGTTGAGGATCAAACTGTTACAATGACTCTTTTTTTCTGGGATCAAGAGCAACCCTTACAAAATGTTTATGAAAATAAAGAGTACATTTGACAAACTCTCTACAAGCGTGGATTTATAAATTGTAGCACTCCATAAATTAATCCTCACAACATAAAATATATCTCTCAAGAAGAAGATGAAAAGAAGAAAATCGAAGCTTAAAAAAGTAACAATGGAGGCTTTGAGTTATGAAGGATTGAAAAAAAAAATTTGGTAAAGAGAGTTTAAATAGAGAGAGAAAATTATTAAAAACTACATTTAATTTAGACTATTTAATGTTGGTAAAAGAAAATTGAATGGTGAAGATTTAAACTCAATTAGTCGTTAGACACAAAAAAAATAATATAATAATATATATTGACAGAGCCGAAAGCCTACGTCGTTAATAAGCCTCGAGTCTAGTCAAAAGATAATTTGTAAATACTGAACTACTCCTATTACTACTAAAACGTAGAAAAAGTGGTAAGTGCGGGGTTGAACCATAGAGAAGCGAGGAATTAATTTCTTTTTGTGTTAGATTTGATTGCAGGAAAAATAGTAAAAACGGGGGTTTTAGGTTTGATTTATAAAGATGCAAGAGAAGTAAATTGCAAGGGATATATGGAATAGTAAAGGACTTTAATTCTCAGATCAAGTGCTCATTCGATGTAAATTAAGTCATTGTTATATGCCAAACAACTAATATTAGAATTATGCATGCATGGCTATTTAACTTGATAAGAACTCTATCTCTACAAAGGACAAAAATCAATTAATATAACCAAATTGAGCATCCTAATCCTTGGTTGAGGCTGGAAAGACCGTACCCTAACTAGCCTATATACTTCTAGATGCAATTGGGTCCTTAGCGGCCATAAAAAACAAGAAACACGTGCATGAAAATCAAGGATTCAACTATGTTGATTAAGTGTCAGGAAAGCCACGTTCAAATAATCAAAGTATTTCTTTAATTCTAGATTAAATGTACGATACAAAGATTCAAGGTTAGCCTATACACCTAAGCATGCTCATCCAATCTGTGCTACGAGGGTAAATTTAAAACATGGACGATTACAAGGATACGTGCGAGCCTGAACTTAACTAGAAAAGACATGCAATCGTGATAGGGTTGTCAGTCCAACACACAAAAGCAAGTCTAATTCATACGAGATTAAAGAAAAACATAACTCTTGATTGAAGCACAAAATTGAACACATAACTCATTAAATTACAAAGAACACTTAGTCCAAGAACTAATCGAAAATTACCTCATTGATTCATAGACAAAACAATGGGTTACAATCCGATAAGAAACCATAATCCGGAAAAATAAATCTAACCTATGACATTGAATACATAGAGGAAAAAGAGAAAATCAAGGCCTCTCCTCGGCCTCCATGAAGAGTTCGGCGTTTTTTTGGGCCTTTTTCTATACAATTCAACATATTTTTTACCTAGCAAAAGGAAATATTTATAGAAAATTTCAGGGCAGCGTTGCAACACTATAGTCGAGCGTTGCAATGCTCACTCGCGCGCGTGCTTCTCATCCATCCGTCAAATGTCGTAGCATCGCGACACTCTAAAGGAGCATTGCAACGCTACACTACTATCTCACAGTAATTGGCTAAGCGTTGCACGACATTGTGACGCTAATGTTGAGGGTATTTTGGTCTTTTAACGTCCATTGAAGCTTGGATACTTCAAATCTACTTTAAATCGCTTCAAATTAGTCCCGATCAGCTTCAAATCCCTGATTCTACCTCTTGGTTGCTCGTTACCTACAAAATAGAGAAATATAAACACATAAAATCCATTAACGAGCTCAAATTAAGCTAGGAATAATAGCTCTTTTTGAGAGCTATCAAACACCCCCAACTTAATTCTTGCTCGTCCCAAGTAAGGTAGAGACAAACATTCAAACATTATATAAAACACTTAAAGACATGCTAGCTTAATTCACAAAGTTGTTACTCCAGTCTCAACAGTCAGATTGAACGAAAGTTGGAATCAAGAACGAAATTCAATTATGATCAATCAATGAAGCACAAGTTTAAGAATGTTCTCTATCTAAACATGCATAAGTGAGCCAAGAGTTTTGCTAGTTAAGCTTGCATAGTCTGGAAAAGTTTTAAAAGGTCCCTATCCCGTTTTCCACCTAATCTAGTTTGATTATTGACTTTGGACATACCATACTTGCGAAAAAAGGGCAACTGTAAGACAAGGTTGCCTAAACTCACACACACAAAACATAAAGGGCATTTCTTTTACCTAGAGGACTAGCTTTCACACTCCACCACTAGGAACCTATCACTCTTTTCTCACGAGCCTAATAGAACATAGTGGAGATAGCTCTTTTCACCTCTATCCATACACACACGCACACTATTTTTTTTTTTTTTTTTTAATTTTCAAAATTGTAATTAAATTTCTTTTCTTTGTCTCTCTCTCTCTCTATTTTTTTTTTTTTTTTACAGAGACCACTTTTTTTTATCCACTTTGTCTAGTTTTGCTCTAAAATAAGGACAATTACTCCTAAGTCAAAGGTGGACTTTTCGGGGTGACAACAGAAGTACAGACTAGATAACCCAATTCTAAGCATGCAAGGCGTTAATGTCGCAAAACAATGACTTAAAGATGCAATCCACAAGAAGATTTTTAAAAATGGGCTAAAAATCATGATCATGCGATCCTATTGTTCCTTCATGCAAATTTCATTACAAAAAAAGTACATTGTAGACTATCATGATAACAACAGAGCAAACATGCTAGCAAGGCAATAAAAACACACAACATAGTCTGAGCACAACGCTCATGGACCCTAAGTTAATATATAGAAAAACTACGCAATAAGTACCCCACCCCTAACTTTGTATCCAATGTTTTATAAGTAAAGCTCAAGAAGAATGAAAACAAGGGAACAAAAAACCTCCCCTGATAACAGTGTCTCGCATTAGCAGTGGTGGTAGTGTTGGGCTCTCCTCCTGCTCAGAAACAGATAAGGCTCTGGAGAGGCCTCCAGAAAGGGAACACAGTAAAAAAAAAAAAAAACTACAAAAGAAAACCTACAAAACAAAGAAATTAGCAAAACTAAAATAATAAAAGGAAAAGGAAAGAAAAGAAAAGAAACTACTGAGGGTACACAAAAAGAAATAAAATAGAGTAGGAAGAAAAAAACAAGCCTCAGGGAGAGTCTGGGTCCTTCTGAAGGCCACTCTGGAAACTGATGTTGGCGTAGTAGAGACAGTTCTCTTCAACAATGAAGTTCACCATTCTTTCCATGTGCCGCGCTCGACAGGCGGTCTCCTGACTCACTCGAGTGACTTGGTCGTTACTCGGAGTGCCTCAGTTGACATCCTGTATGTCTGCTCTGCATAGGACTCCCCTCCAATAGAAATGTTAGTCTGATCCTGGGGACCAGCATAGGAGGGTGCCTCTATCGCCAGAGCCTGCTCCTCCTCTTCGTCCTCTTCGTCGTCATCATCATCAGGTTGGTCCATTACTCTCCCTCGAAAGGCCAAGATCGTTGACCTACTGATGGGAGCACGACCCCCCATCTTCTCCTCATCATCAAAGATCTCCACCCCGGACCTCTGACACAACTCGGCAATCAGGCTTGGGTGACCTAAGCTACCAGTGGTGGAATACAACCCACAATGACGAATCGACACCCTAATGACATGACCGATATTAATGGACATCCCCTGAACAAGGCAATAAAGAAGTTTGGCACGGTCCCTCGTGACGTCCGTGAGGCACATCACTGACATCAATCTGGAACACACAAAGGCATGTCAGATCTGACCAGAGACAGAACTTATTCGTGCTCCTAAACCTCACAGTGACCCCTCGTGACCTAGCCCACTAAACTCCTAGCCCACATAAGGTCTGAATAACCTCTTTTTTTAGGAACTGCCCGGAGCAAAACCTATCGTACTCATCATTAAAGTCACGTAAACCGTAGACTTCGTTGATGCGTGATAATGAAAAGGGAACCCTAACACCTCTAACTAACAAGTTATCTCTAGTCTCATCCATGTTGGCATAAAACTACCTGACTATGGGTACAACCGCCTCGCCAAGACGCCTGGCTAAAGATTCCCACCCTCGCTCATGGATCTGCTCAGTAATGTAAGGGTAATAGTTAGCCTCTAGGCTCAAGGCTCTCTTGGGAACTAACCTCTTAGAAGAGACAACATAGTTATATCTATCTAGGGCTTCCCTAGAACTAAACCTAGGATGGTCAAATTCTGGCATGGGGTCTTGCCCACTAGTGCTAGCTTCATTTCTACATACCCTTCTAAGACCCATTATAGATTTATTTTTTTAAAAAAAAAAAAGGTTAAAAAAATCGGTTCCTAGGTAATATCCAACACCCTTCTTCTAAAACTCACCAAAACCTACCCTCAACTTCAAAAAATTACCCAAACATTTCAACCTGCACGCAGAAAAAACCCAACACATTCATATAATTTTCAATATCGTCTCAAACCCATACAAGAATCGAGCAACACATAAGTAGAAACATATTTCTTTATAGCCATACACTAGAAATAAGTAATAAGAAACAAGAATGGCCAAAGATTTGTACCTTATTTGAACAAAAAAAACTCAAGAACTTACTAGATCTTGAATGGACGAAAAACCCACGAAACTTTTGACGGATTCAAGGGAAAATCGTGAAGGGATGGGCGAAAAACGTGTGGAAGGTGAAAAATAGTGAAGAAATTCGAGGAAAGGTGAGAGAGTTGGCTCGAGGTTGAGAGAAAATTGAAGAAGATGAAGAAGAAAGGGAGACATCGCAACATTTTAACGTTGTTCTATCTTGCAGCGTTAATCGTTGCGACGCTGTGCTGTAAATTCGAAATTAGTTATTTTTTTTTAATCGAAAATTAATCTTAAAGTAAAAACAAAACAGGAAATATCTTCCCTAAAGTTAAAAAAGAAAGTAATAAAATAAAATAATATCTATGAAAAAGTAAAATTTTTAAAGCCTGGCTGCCTCCAAGAAGAGCAATTTTTTAATGTCGGTTGCTCGACGTGACCTGTCCCCTGTCAAGGTACAAAGAAATTATCGTATTTCTCCGGTCTTTTCTTGGATGAGTCGATATAGCCTGGCAAGACTATAAGGGTACCCATTTTCTGAAAAAAAAAAAAAAAAAAAAAACCAGACAGGTTGAATTTTTTATTTTCGATTTTAAAAACAGTGGAAAAATAAAAGACTCTAGAACTGACTCAACTGAAAAGAAAGACTCTGACTCAATTGACTCGTGAGGTGAAGGCACGCAAAATTCAAGAATAAGAGGAATATCAGTACAAAGAATAGGGCGAGGCTTGGGAGCCTCTAACTCTTTTACCTGAAATCCTTTTAAATTAAGTCCATCCTTTTGTTTAACCTCACTAACTCGTTTTTGTTGTGGCAGAAGATAAACATCATCGTCTGAATCGGTCCATGTATATTCCATCACAAGGTAGAGCTCAGTGCCATAGACACGGGATGGCTCTAAATTATTCCTTGCACGCTTAGAAAAAATCATTAGTACGTTCACATATTAAATAATCCAACGCCTTACCTTGCTCTGAAATTTGAGGGACTATTGGTTCTGCGGGATCATCTATACTCATATCTCCGCTGCTCGCCTCGAAATCCTCAGATGGTGTTTCACAATACTCCTCCAATTTCCTAATTGATTAAGCAATTTGAGCGATTTGGTCACTCAAATTTTGAGTTTCATCTCTGACCTCACGTTCGAAACAGAGGTCGTCCTACTGGAAATTGATGGGTTCCTGATAATAGTAGGGGCGTTCCTGCACAAACTCACTAGAGCGATTAGAAAGTTCTCTAACTATATCTTCTAAAGAAATACTTGCGTGGGTAGACTGATATGGCATTGGCAATGGTGTTTGGCCAGCCACTCCCAAGGAGAATAGTATCCACACTTAGGCCCGTGCGAAATTTGATCCTGCATATTAGCTAAAACTCGCACAACAGAGGTTAGTTCAGAAATTTGACCTCTAAGGCCATGAATCTCTCGTATCTGGTGATTCCCATTGCTCGACATATGGAAGACTATACTTGTTAAAATTTCCTACCATAAAAGAACAAATAGACACAAAAAAGGAAAATATGTTTTTTTTAAAAAAGTTTAACAGTCAATTCTAACTAAAAGACATTAATTGGCTTACCTCCCCGACAATGATGCCATTTTCGACAGAGTCGAAAGCCTACGTCGTTGATAAGCCTCAAGTATGGTCAAAAGATCATTCGTAAATACCGAACTACTCCTATTACAACTAAAACTAGCAACAGTGGTAAGTTTAGGGTCGAACTACAGAGAAGTGAGGAATTAATTTCTTTTTGTGTTAGATTTGATTGCAAGAAAAACAGTAAAAATGGGAGTTTTGGGTTTGATTTATAAAGATGCAAGAGAAGTAAATTGCAAGGGATATATGGAATAGTAAAGGACTCATTTAGTTTTCAGATCAAGTGCTCATTCGATGTAAATTAAGTCATTGTTATATGCCAAACAACTAATATTCGAATTATGCATGCATAGCTACTTAATTTGATAAGAACTAATTAATCTCTACAAAGGCCAAAAATCAATTAATAAAACCAAATTGAGATCCTAATCAGTGGTTGAGGTTAGAAAGACCGTGCCTAACTAGCCTACATGCTTCTAGATGCAATTGGGTCCTTAACGGCCATAAAAAACTAGAAACACATGCATGAAAATCAAGGATTCAACTATGTTGATTAAGTATCAGGAAAGCCATGTTCAAATAATCAAAGTATTTCTTTAATTCTAGATTAAATGTATGATACAAAGATTCAAGGTTAGCCTATACACCTAAGCATGCTCATCTAATCTATGCTACGAAGGTAAATTCAAAGCATGGACGATCACAAGGATACGTGCAAGCCTGAACTTAACTAGCAAAGATATGCATTGTGATAGGGTCGTCAATCCAACACACAAAAGCAAGTCTAATTCATATGAGATTAAATAAAAACATAACTCTTAATTAAAGTGCAAAATTGAACACATAACTCATTAAATTACAAAGAACACTTAGTCCAAGAACTAATAAAAAATTACCTCATTGATTCATAGACAAAGCAATGAGATACAATCCGATACAAAACCATAATCCGAAAAAATAAATCTAACCTATGATACTTAATACATAGAGGAAAAAGAGAAAATCAAGGCCTCTCCTCAGCCTCCATGAAGAGTTTGCCATTTTTTTGGGCCTTTTTCTATACAATTCAGCATATTTTTGACCTAGCAAAAGGAAATATATATAGAAAATTTCAGGGCAGCGTTGCAATGCTCACTCGCGCGCGCATTTCTCATCCATTCGTCAAATGTCGTAGCGTCACGATGCTCTAAAGGAGCATTGCAACGCTATGCTATTGTCTTACATCATTGGGCTGAAGTGTTGCACGGCGTTGTGACGCTGATGCTGGGGGTATTTTGGTCTTTTAACGTCCCTTGAAGCTTGGATACTTCAAATTTACTCCAAATCGCTTCGAATAGTCGATAAGCTTCAAATCCCTGATTCTACCTCTTGGTTGCTCATTACCTACAAAATAGATAAATATAAACACATAAAATCCATTAACGGGCTCGAATTAAGCTAGAAATAATAGCTCTTTTTGTGAGCTATCATATATCTTCTTAAATTATTTTTTTAAAACCCAATAAAAATCAATTCCCACCATGTGTCCAAAACTTGTTGTTAGACACAAACATAAAGTAATATTAAATTCATTTTCTTTTTAAAACCAATCAAAAGCTCACCATGTGTTACTTATCCATTGGTCTAAGTAGCACATTTCGATTGATCCACTTTGATGAGAAAAATTATGCCATATCATCAGCTAGAGATTTTTCATTAATCTTGTTTTGGTCATATCTTCTTCGTTTGATGTCTAATTTAGGTGATTCAAATTGTGTTGGAACCGTTGTCTCGTATTCTACAAAATGGGCACTTCAAAAGACTCAAATTATTAATAAATAAAAACAGATTTGTTATCATCAAAATATTAATTAGTTAGTTAATAAAAATTAATTAATTTGGGATTAAGGATGAAAAAGCCATCAACAGAGGCGAAAGATACCATCTTACGAGCATTCAGTTGGTGATGGGTAGATGAATAATATTAGAGTAAAGTCATACTACCCAATGCAAATCTAATGTTGAACCATCATAGCGTGTTGCCTTTTGCACGATCTTATAAATAGGGAGATGAATAATAATGAACTGACCAGGATTTGGATGAGGTTGACTCAAGCTTTGCTATAACTGAGGGGAATGAGATCAATTACATCGAGAGTTCAAATGAATGGACCCAATGAAGGGATGAATTGGCACAACAAATGTTTTTTAAATAGGAGCTAAGTAATGATTAGTGCCTTTATGCTTTTTTAATCTAGAAGGCTTATTTTCTTTAGTGTGTTGTGAAAATGATTTCATTAGGTTTACTATATTTTGTATTTAACTTTACCAATTAATTATAATTTGTAGGGGTTTATTGTTTGTTTGTATTAAAATATGCACATGTATACACTAAAATGTCAAGTTCCTCTAAAACTCCGAAGCATACTAAGACTAAAGAGGAAGAAGCGAAGCTGGTTGATGCTTAGTGGGCTTGGTCGCATCTGGTGGATAGAGATCGAACAATGGGACGTTTCGACCTAGGTACTTGGCACAACTACAACGTATGATAGCAAAGAAGTTGCTTAACTATAATATCCAAGGATCACCAACTATAGATTGTCGGCTCACATCCATGAAAGAAAAAAAAAGCAATCATAGAAATGAGAGGACTCGCTTGCAATGAATTTAGCTGGAATGAAGAATTACAATGCATCATAACAGAGCATGAGACATTCGATAGAGGGGTGAAGGTGAAATTTTGTTTATATTATTTTACGAATATTGGTAACCTAATCATAACATCCACTTTACCCTTCGTGTAGAGTCATCCTGCAACAAAGGAGCTTCTACACAGGTCGTTCCCATTCTATGACGATTTGGCCTACGTCTTCGACAAGGATCGAGCTACATGAGCACGGTCAGAGACTTTTATGGACATCAGGTCTAATGTGCCAAATCATATGAATAATGGTGCTCCCATTGTTGAATCATAAGATCCGGACATCCCCACAATGTCTAGTCAAGGAATGGACATGTCATAGGATGAGATGCATGGAACATGTACGAGTCGAAACACCAAAGGATGAAATGCTTCGAGAGGAAATAAGAGGAAGCGAAGTGGATATCAATCTAAAACGACATATGTTGTTAGGAATGTGGTGGACTTTGCAAATGACCAGTTAAAGACGATTACATAATGGCCAAAAGAGAAACATGCAACAAAGGTCGAACTACATGCAGAAGTCGTGAGCCAACTCCAAGATATTCCTGAATTGGAGAACCGATAGAGGGTGAAGCTTATGTGTTAGATCACGCCCCAGATTGCCCTACCTGAACCTAAGACAAGATGTTATGACAGTAGAACCCAAACATGCAATGGAGCCTACGGTCAAAATTACATGCTTGAGATATAACAATTCATGCTTGAGATAAAACATGTCTTTATTATAACTTATATAACATATTAAACTAATGACAAATGTAAACAACACCTCAAAACCCCAGTTATTTACAATAATTTTTCTTCTAATACGAACACGAGATACAAAAATAGACATGCAGAACTATATGGAACAAGTGACAGACATCACATAATTAACTGGAAAGGTTGAGCTAACCAGCCCAGTGAATGGTGGTTTTATTAAAAACATATTTTGATATAAATATAAAATTCATGAACAATGAAAACTAAAAATATTAAAGATGAGATACGTACAATCTAATACAACATAATTTTCACAAATTAGCTGTAGAGAAATAAACATGAGTAATAGTTGTTGGAAAAATAAACATGATAACAAAGCTTGCCACCAAAATTAGTACCTAAACATGGTCATTTTTATACGAAGAAACTCGATGTATGTAGTAGAGAAACATAGTCATACTATACACCGAGCAAGCTTAAGATACATAACAGAGAAAGCATGGTCATATTACTTACCCAGTAAACCCAAGGTAAATTGTTAACCTCGAACCCTATTTTCCCTACTTAAGTAAGTTAATTAACATGTTAATCAAGATTAAGTATAATTTAATAATATGTTTGTAGGGAAAAGCTTGAAGAGGAAAAGAAGGAAAAATGTTATAAGTGTTGAACATTAAGGCCCTCGGGTAGTAAGACAATGAGGCATTTTGTAAGGAAAATTTTGGCTAAGTATGGTAATCTTGCGTTGGAAGCCTTAATGAGTTGCCTAGGTGTGTGACAGCCATGTTTCTTTGAGGTTATTTGGGCGCGTGATGGACGTAAGGCCATGCTATGTGTCACTAAGTGATGGCCGCAAGAGATGTCATGCATTGAACAAGGGCATGCATTGGTCAAGCCCATAGGAGGTTAGATGGGCAAGGATGCGTGTGCAAGAGCTTGGAGGTCTTAAGCATTGGGGGGTTATGTGTGTGCGTTGATGAGTATAGGTGCAGGACATGCAAAGCAATGCACTGCCTAGTTCAGGTATTCACCGAGGTTGGGTGTGCATGCGATGACCAGATGCGTGGTGTGGGTAGGCAAGTCTATGCGATGGCTTTAGGCAAGGTGATGGGCGCAAGAAGTGTCAAGGCATGTGTTAGCTGATGGGCTATGTGATGAGGTGCTGCCATACACTAGTAAGGTAGTGTTGAGCCATGCATTGGTGGAAGCGATGGTTGAGTCTACGTGATGTTAAAGCAAAGGCCACGATAAGGGAAATCAAGTGTTGGCACTAGACCAAGTAATGGGCTAGATGTGTTGAGGCTATGCGTGGTTTAAGCATTTTACTAGTGATTTTAGAGCCATTTGAAAGCTTGATGAGTATAATTGAAGTCCTAGGGCTGCTGAAAGAAATCTTCAAGGAATTCAAGGTGAAATCTGAAGAAAATTACAAGAAGGTCAAGCTCTCAGGTGAATCTAGACCAGTGATGAATATTTGAGGTTTTCGGACAAATCACAAGGAATTAAAAGCTCAAATTTTAAGGTAAGCAAGTTAAGACATTTTTAAACAAGTTTGTAGAAGGAAAGTTTCTAAGGTAAAGTCTGAAAAATAAGTTATTCGAGCTCAACATTGAACTAGTTTTGGTTGAACATGCACGCAGCTGCAACCGTTGAGCAAGTAGGTTGCTCAACCTAGGCAGGTTGCAGGCGTGCACAAGGGGCTGGTTGAGTGTAAGGCATGCATTGGGCTGTGCGCAAGGGTATGCGTTGAGTTGTGTGGGTGTGTGCTGAAGCGATGGGTGCAAAGGGCACTGACTATGTGTTGATATGCAGTGGGTTGGGTGCATGGGGCATGCAATGGGCGCATGAGTTGTCTTGTTGGCTGCATAGCTAAGGCTTAGCTACTCAAGATTTTCTTAAGCGTTGGACACATAGGAAGGTATGCGTTGAAAGGGAAATTGATGTCTTAAGCTGAATGTTAAGTTCATTTAGGTGAGTTAGCCTCACAAGAAGATTAAAGGCACTAGCTAAACATGTTATTCATTTCCACAGGGTTAACACCAATAGGAAGGGCTTATCAACCCTAGGAGGAACACCTAAGGCTGTGAGTGACAAAATTGATGTTTCCCAAATGTTTTAGTAACACGTGCTTTACTTAAATGTTTAGACTCATACTTGCTTATGTTAAAAGAATGTTTAGATGATTTATAAGCAAATTATATTTCATGAAACCATTAACGCATGCTAGTTTAAAGAAGTTTATAAGCATAACTTAAGTATTTCTACACTTATGTGTTGGAAGTTGATACTTTATAGTAAAAATGTTTAAGCATATGATTTATGATGCTATGCTTCAAAGTATGAGTTTATGATGATTATTAGAACACGATATTGAAGGACAATGAAAAGGTATCTAGGCAGCAGTACCTAAGGTATGACGGTACTTAATTATAACCATGTGCACGTAGGTAGGTCAATGTTGGTTGTGTTGAGAATACTCCACACCAATTAAGGTTTGACGTTAAGGGATTGAGAAAAAGGGGTTCTCTCTCAACTAAGGATTATTTTAAGCTATGTTTTAAGCTATGTTTTATCTATGTTATGTTTGAAAGTTTTAAATATGAGTTTGCTTGGCAGTTTTCAATTTAAAAGCATGATGTTAATTATTTATTAATCATTCACTGGGCTAGTAGCTCACTCGTTTTAAATGTTTTCTTCCTCAGGTGGTGGTCATTTCCCCAGAGGTTAACTACACTGTTACTCTGCCACTTAAAGACTTAGTTGGAAGAGGAAATTTAGATGTTTACTCTGTAAATATTTGTACACATGTGTCTTCATATTAGGGACTAGTAATGAGTGTTGGACCCATTAAACTTTGTTTTTATATATGTTGTAAGTATGTTGTGTAGTGGAGCCCTAAGGTTATTATAAATGTTTTAAGTTCTGCTAGCACTTGAATGTACCACAATAGGGTTGGAAACTGCTATCGTCACATTTTCTTCTGGATTAAGAGGGTAATCTGGGAGGAGGTGTGACATAAATAGTAGAGGAACATGGTCATACGTGCATGTGGAGCAGCGCCCAAAAGGCAAAACACCCCCGACACACGGTCCAAAGTCTATATGTGTGCCGAAGTGGGTTCCAAAGACCTCATGTATATCATGACTACAGTACTTATGGAAATAGACTCATGTAAGTGCAGTAGGTAATCACCATGGGTATAATTTTGGTGATTTAAAAAACTCAAATCTTGTAATATACTTGCCACACTTTTAAAACACATTGAAATCATATCGGTCAATAAAAGATTTCATAATAAACATAAAATATCTCAAACACACATGAAATAGAACTTATATTCAGAATCATGAAAATCATGTAAAGTAATTTTTGAAACCCAGGAACTTGTTATATTAATTAAATGATAATATTTTATAAAATAAACCATTCTCACATTAAACATATATTTTATATTGAAAATACTTGAAAGTATCCCCACATCAAACTTTGGGAGTGTTAAATTCGAATCATAAGTCGTTCTAATCTTAGTTTGTCCTGAAATAATGATTCCAAGAATAATTTTTATGAAAGTGTCAAGAAAACCATAATACTTAATTCTAATCTATTAGATCAAACATCACATTCTACAACCCTTATCCCAAAGTGTACCTAATAGGGTATACTTTGTCCTTATTCCAAATTAAATAACATTTCTCTTTCCTCTCATTACTTTTGAACCAATCTTATTTCCAATTCCTCTTCCTTAAGTTCTCTCTCACGTCTGCATCTTCTACCTTCCACCCCTCATCTCACCTCTTTTCCTCCATTGTCTTTTCTAAAAGAGTCATAAAATTCAAAATTTCTTTACAAATTTTAACATTTCCCACAACCTAAACTGCCTACTTCCCTATCTAAATAACAAGTTAGTTCACCCAACTTTGATCCCAAACTCTTAAGGGACGTTTGGGGCAACGAGTTAATTATAATATAGTCTTAAGTTATTATAATTGGGTTATGATAATTTGTGTTTGGAGTGTAGCTTATTTTAGTTTGGGTTATAATAGTATGTATTTGAGGTGTAAATTATTTTAGTTTGAGAAGAAAATAGTAAATACGGTAGCAAATAATAATAAAAATGATGAATGTAAAATAGTAAAAATGGTAGTAAATAGTAAATACAGTAGCAAAGTGAAGTTTTGAAATAATATTGACTTTAGCTAATTGGAGGTTTTGAAATAGTTTTTACTGTAACTAAAGGTGGTTATTATATTTTAATGATAACTCTTACCTCAAACGCTCCCTTAAAATGAATACTAGAACACCACCTGACCGAATATATATAAACACACCAAGTTCTATTCTCATAACTCATTATTTTATATTTTATTTCACTAGAAAACTTACCAAATAATGTTAATCTTCATCCATTAGTTCCCCAAAATCTGCCATGCCATTTCTCTTGTTTGCTCTAGCTCCTTAGTACAGATTCATGCTCCAAATTCTTGAAAATTTTTGAAAAAGTTTTTCCCCAATTTTTCTTCTCCTACCATGTCTCTTATATATATATATATATATTTCTAACCTCAATTTATCAAGCACTTGTCAATCCTTTAAAATTCCACCAAAAATAACACATGTCCACCCAACACCTTCCACAAAATTTTGGCTTCACCCTTTCCTTTGTTAAAAATTTTCTTTTATCATTTTAAAGCAAAACGAAACGGAATGACAATGTACCTTTTTATTTAAATGATTTTCATTTTACCCTTACTCGCCAATGCCAACCTTCTCCAATCTTTATTCCCAAATTTACTTAATTTAGTTGACCAACTGTCGAGTGAAAAGACCTTCATACCGTTACTACTTTAACTCAAATTTTTCCCCTACCAAAATAAAATTATTTAAAAAAAATTGAACAATAATTACTTTATTTCAATTATGCATTTAAATTTATAGTAAATTTTGTAATCTTGGTGGTCAATATTTTAATCATACAATTATGAATTAATTATTTTATTTTTATTTTAGATTTTTTTTTACCTCCAAAAAGGGAGCTTTATATAAGAAACACATAAATTGCATTCTAATGTAATGTATTTTTTTTTTGTCCATGTTAACCAAGGTAACTCTCAAAATGACAAAAATGGTATAATATAAGTTAACATTCAATTAATTCGGTATAAATTGGTGGAACATATAATTTTAATTATATTTTCAAACTATGATATTTCATGTATATAATTATTTGTATTATAAAATATCATAGCAGAAAAAATTACACATGATCTAGAATAACCTACATTTAAATTACAAATTATTATAATTTAGACTATAATAACTTGTACTCCAAACACAAACTATTATAGTACAAATTAAAATAATCAGTATCTCAAATACAGACAATTATAAACTAGACTGTAATAATCTACACTACACTTCAAGTAGAAACTATAATAGCACACGATTTATTATAATCTACATACTACAAATTAGACTATAATAATCTACTCTGCGCTCCAAAAACCTTCTATATAGTTTTAAAAGATTAGGTACTAAATTTACAACTATAACTCATGTTTATTAGTTCAGATCTCACGAAAACAAAAGGATAACTAAACCTTTATTATTTAGAGTAATCGTTTTAAATAAAAAATATTTTAAAATAGAGTAAAATATCACTTTTATGGGCCATAACAATCATCCATTATTTGAAAAGAGCACTATTATTTATTTATTTATTTTTGAGCTCTACCGAAACTTTATTTAATTTTAGGCGCCAGATATTATCTATATTTTAATGAGAGGCAAAAATTTTGTTTAACTCCGACGGAGAGGCAAGAATCTCGACTCTCCAAATTCCACGAAGGCCGTCGGACGGCCAATTGCCACACTGCACATGGTGGCGACGTTTGCCCCTTTTTGCTCGAACTTTACCCTAAAACTCGGCCGTTCTAACCGCCCTCTGATCCTCACAGCGTTATGCAAAAATCAGAGAAGCGCAAAGTTGAAATGTTTCGGTGTTGCGAGGCCTCAGATTCTGCCGTCTGCATTCGGAGAAGTCGATGGCCTGCGAGTCTTTGTGCTCTCCGATCTACATACGGATTACGAGGAAAATATGAACTGGATTGACTCCTTGTCATCGGTCAAATATAGAGACGATGTTCTTCTTGTCGCCGGAGATGTAGCCGAGACCATAAGTAATTTTGTTTCAACAATGGCTTTGTTGAAGGATAGATTCGAGCGCGTCTTCTTTGTGCCTGGGAATCACGATTTGTGGTGCCGTCAGGAGGGAGACAATTATGTAAGTTGTCGGAGGTTAAGTTTCGTGCTGTAGACTCTCTCGCAGTTTCTTAGTTTTTATCTTTGCAAGCTGATTTACCAGTTTTTATCATCCACACATTGCGATTTTCAGCAGATTTTACTTCTTAGCTATTACATTACTCGCCTTCTTCTTTTCAGCTCGATTCTCTTGACAAGATGAGTAAACTTCTTGATGCGTGTAGAGGTCTTGGAGTTGATACCAATCCGGCAATTTTGAACGGATTGGGAATCATTCCGTTGCTCTCTTGGTATCATGAGGTGGGTGATCGACTGTTACTTTCCTTTTAGCTTTCGGTTCAAGTGATATTGATGCTTTTCCTTGTTGGTTATTTGATGTTTTTGCTTCAGAGCTTTGACAGAGAAGTGGACATACAGGATATCCGCATTCCATCTCTGGAGATGGTGATTCACTTTCTTTTCCCCTAGTAAGAGTCTTTAGAGCTAGTTTTAATGTCAGTTTTGTATGCATCTTTAACGCTCTTTGGTATAGTTTCCTGTTAGTCTTTTCATTTATTGTTCATGGTTCTTGCAATAGTCTCATTGGTTTTCTTTCTTTGAATCATGCATATAGAAAATGACAATAAAATTAGTCATTCTTATCATGACAATCGTCGCTAATATCTTTCTATGTTCTAGTGCTCTAATTGTTGTCTTTTATCCTCCAACCCTTGTAAATTTATAATTTGTATATTTTTCTTTCTTTTTTAGTTCGCTTGAGATGTACTGTATCTTTTCAAATTGTGTGTATTCTTTCAAGTTTCATGTTTCTTTGATTTCTCATGGAAATTCACCTAGAGCACTGATCAAGACTTGTTTTGATGGAATAAGGAATCTTCTTTTCTTGTATAGTTGGGCTCTGAAATTTTAATGTTTTATATCTATGGTGAAATTGTACTTGTATGGTTATCTATCAATTTCCATCTCTTTTCTCATTATATTAAAAGAGAATTTTACTGAGCGAATAGTTCTCTCCAGTCAGTTACTTTAGTGTAGATGTTCATGCATGGTAATTAATTTATTTATTTGTGCTTGAAAAAGACTCTGAATTATTATTGTATCTTCGTACTGTTTTTGAATCCTTTCAATTCATGATTAGTCACAACGTAACGCTCTGATTATGGTGAAGGGGGCTGTTCTCTGGTTCTATATTTTATGATTTTCATTCTTTTACACGAAAACTTTATTTTGATTATTTTTGCAACTTCCTTTGCTTATCTGAGTGCGCTTATCCGATTGGTATTATGGCCAATGGCAGGTGTGTAAAGACTTCCATGCATGCAAATGGCCTGGAGATCTTTCAAATGAAGGTACTTCACTAGCATCATTCTTTGATGCAATGAATGAAAAGAATCACATAATGGTTGAGAAGATCAAGAGAACCTGCAGTCAGATAATTACATTTTCTCACTTTGTTCCCAGGTCAGTTACAATTCGTGCGCAAACACCCAACTCATTAATTGTGTTTTACAAATTGATTCTCATATCACGGACTTCTATGGAGAGAATTTGACGCATCTTTTATATCTTGTCAATAGTCTTCAATTTGCATATCTTATGCTGTTGTCTTTGAAATGCAGTTATGTATCGTGGTGCTTGTTCCACACTTTATTATAGAATATGAAGTAGTAACAAATGTGATGATTCATTTCTGGCACTCATTCTTAAATGAAATTGGATTGACATTGTACGGAAGCAAATCAAATACCGACTCAAACCAAAGGACAAGTTTGCTTAACTTTTTCTTTTATTACATTTTTCTTATCACTGTCACTTGTATTAAAGAACTGTGGTATTGGAGGCCCCCACTCCACACATTATGTTCATTATGTATATGTTCATGTCCATTCTAATTAACCTTTGGAAGATAGTTCGCTGATCCAAGGCTAGCTTTAAGGGTCAAAAAGGTTTTAAATTAATAAAATTATTAAATCCATGATCTTGGAGGCTATCTCTAAACATCCTATACCACTAGGATCACTTCTAATCACGGGGAAACATGATTACTGAACCGTTTGACGAAATCAAGCAGATTAGAATTTATGAATTTTATATCAGAAGCGTCTTTCTGTTTGTTACTTCTGTTGATAGACTGGTGTGCCTGCTTGTTGTGTTCATAGACTAGAGCTATGCCCAGAAAAGAGGATGCTATTCTATCCAAAACTTCCTAAAATCATTGGCTCAGATTATCTCGAGAATCGTATAAGGTCGATACACGGGAGTAAAGAAACAATATCAGCATGTCATGTGTTTGGTCATACCCATTTCTGCTGGGATCATGTACTAGATGGCATCAGGTAATGTTAAATCAATTCACTTTGCTAGGTCTAATTATGTATTTGTTAAGAATCAAGGTAGTATGGGATGTCTTTGTCCTATATTGATTAGAATGGGATGACCAATGTGGTACTTAAGTGGTTTGGCTCTCCCATCCTAAAGCTAGCTTTTGGAGTGTGATTCTCCAAAGTGCTTAAATACAATTTAAGTGTAGGAAAGCAGTTCAGGACAATAAATTCTTCTCATTATGTGACCATTTTATAAACGTGAATTTGTGCTTTCATCTTTAGTCATAAGCAGATTGCTGAGATGTTTTTTTTTTCCAGATATGTCCAGGCACCATTGGCTTATCCCATAGAACGCAAGAGAAGGATGAATGGTGGTGAAAATTGGCTTCCTTTTTGCATTTATTCCAACGGAAGGTTCGCTCATAAACTCACCCCTTGTTACTGGTCCGATCATTATGCCGCCAATCCAAGATCACCCCACGACACTCAACTTGCTCCTTGGGTTGCCAAATTCTATAAAAGAAAATGAAACAACAATACAGGTTCAATCCTATTTTTGTTGTATTTTTTTGCGTTCATCTTTTTAGTATATGTACCGTCAAAACGCATTTCGGTCTTTTGTACGTCAATTTTGGTCCCATTTACCTCTTGTTTATCCTTTTTTTCCCTCTTAGAATTTCAATCCAAGTGTACACCAATATACTATAAACTTGTGACCACATTTATTGGACCGTAGCTATGTATATAATTTGGGGAGATCAAAATGCTTTTTAATAGTATTGGGACCAATGTTTATTAGACTGCAATTATGTTTATAATTTATGTCAATATTATTAAGGACCTGGATTGCAAAGACAAAAATTGAAAGACCATTTCTGGTTGTCGTGAAAATACAGGAAATAAAATAGGCAGATAAGTACGAGGACGAAAAGGATAAGGATTAAGGGCAAGATTTTGAACCTTATGGTATCTCCATACCACGATCTTACTCCTGTCTGTCTTTTCCCCCTTTTTGTGTCTTTATTTTGAAATTTATTGAATATTCTATTTGAATATGTTAACAGGGGTCTTGTTTCCCGAACAGGCAATCCTGTCTGATTAAAAAAATTCATTTGTTCCTAATTACCATTTGAAATAGTCCATTACTTCTTGAAGTATTAGGGAAGAGAAAAAAGATGGAGCAACTCCCCAAGGGGGATTATCAAATGAAACAGGAAAAAAGAGATCTTTTATTTTTTTAATTAAAAAAAACCATCCCCTAAAAATTTAGGTAAAGAAAAAAAGATGTAAGCTGTATTACTTTTATTACCTTCATGAACATAAACACCACAAATAAACCCCAAACGGAGACAACAAACAACCCTCAGCCAACAAAGGCATCCAGTCTTTTTCAAAGAAGAAAAAAAAACCCCACAGAATAGAGCATAAAAACAGTCTCACATCCAAAACACACATTCGAATCTGTTTTTACAAATTTATAAAAAAAAAAAAAAAAACAAAAAACAAAAACTCAGTAATCCTCGGGAGCTAAGGGCTGGTGACCGGTATGCAGAGGAGGTTCAACGGGAATAACCAAGTACTCATATACAAGGGCCGCAAGCCCACCTCCCAATAATGGGCCGATCCAATAGATCCAATGATTGTCCCATCTCCAGCCCACTAAAGACGGCCCAAATGCCCTGGCTGGGTTCATGCAGGCCCCATCGAAGGCCCCACCCACCAGAATATTCGCCCCGACTATCAACCCGATTGCCAGTGGTGCCATTGTTCCCAAACTGCCCCTTTTTGGGTCTATTGCTGTTGCGTAGACTGTGTAGACCAAAGCAAATGTAAGCACTATCTCTAGTAGAAATCCGTGCAATTCTGATATTCCTGATGAAACAAAGAACCCCATAGGCCTCTGCAATATCCCAACAGAAAACAAAAGGGAAAAGAAAATTAGGTCGAACGAATCGAACTAAGATTGAGCTGTTTGGTAACAGTTCACTCAAATTTCAAGACAAACAATTTTTAAAAACTACTTTTCCCCCCTTTTTGTAAGTTTTAACTTAGTTTGGTTTTTTGAAAAAATTAGTAGAAAGTAAATAAGAAAGCATAAATTTAGAGATAGAGAGGGGGGTGTTTATAGACTTGGTTTCAAACCCAAATGGTTATGAACGGACCTGAGGTTTGGTAAGGTTTGGTTTGAAAATTAAGATGGGTGAAACCAGCGAGGCAGTTGAGCTATGCATGAAATTATGAAACCAAAAAAATCTTTTTTTTTTTTTAAAAAAAACTTGTGATCGTTTGCACAATAACAATAACAATAATATAAATAAATAATGAAACTCACTTTTTTTAATTAAAATATTAAATATTGACTGCGATAGTAAAGAAATAAGAGCAAGTAAATATGTACGAATAAAAGAAAAACTACGAAATGGGGCTAAAAAGTTGCATTTTCTTCCAAGGGAAAAAAAAGCTCTTTAAAACAAAAAAAGAAAAAAAAAAAAGAAAAGAGTCACTCTCTATGATGAAATAAACGAATATGCATGTTTAATCTGAACACACAGGAGTATTCATGTTCATCTTTATTCTTAAATCTTCACAACTGTGAGAATAAAATTTAAGGCTTCCATTTCTAAAAGCATTAGGTATATGTGCGTGTTTTTCTTTTACCATGCCACCCGTTGCGAGTCTCAAGAGAAGTGATGCGATAATGGCACCCAAAATCTGAGCAACCCAATAGAAGAATGCACGGATAAGAGAGATCCTCCCTCCCAGAAGAGCCCCAAAAGTTACTGCAGGATTCACATGTCCACCCGATATATTGATACTCGCTGCAACCGCCGAGAACAGCGCAAATGCATGCGCTATTGCTATCACTACTAAATCCGACGCAGCTCTGCCTGTGTCCGCCCCCCTTCGACCATAACCATGACCGTAACCATATCCTCCTCGACCATAACTTCCATGGCCATGGCTTCCATAATCCGCTGGCCTGAAAATTTTATCTACAAAGAGCAAAACCCAAGAACTAATAAATCCATCCATCGATCATGCATGCATGTACTTGAAAATGTTATATATGTATTAATTGGACGCTTATTTTTCCTTTAGACCGTGAAGAAAAAGAAATTCCCATCAAATACAATGTTTCGAATATTTAAATAAGCTCGAGCCTCGCAGTTGCATGTTTGAAAGAAAAATAATTTATCGTACACTTTTTATTTATTACTCAAAATTAATTCATTTAAAAGTGCATTTTATAACTCAAAATTAATTTAATCATATTTTTAAAAGCGATTTTCGTATCATGATTTGAATGATTATTTTGAAAACAATCAAAGCATTTTTTAACCATTTTACAATCACTCATGGGCATATTTGGAATTGATTTTAAAAATAGTACATCCTTTTCTCATATTTAAATTTAATATCATCATCAAAACATGCTTTTAATCATAATTAAGTAACTAAATCAATTTTGATGTGGGGAAATTACTAACAATTTAAAAATCACTCTATTTAATAGTGTGATCATACCAAGAGCAAGGACGGAGCCTTCGCCAGCAAAGACGAAGATGAAAGTGGAAATGAACTCAGCCAAGGTGGCTCGAATGGAGTCAGGATGTGTGGCCTCATCGGCCCGTCCAAAAGCATATCGTCTCGGCGGCATAACGACAGCAAAAACAGTTCAACTTAAACGAAAACCACCAACCAAAACTCTTCCTCTCGGAGCAGAGCGTTTAGTTTATTCTCCTTTCCTTTCTTCGTTGTTGTAAAACTTGAAAATGGAAAAATATGCTCTAAAATTGCATGGATGAGAAGTGGAGGATTGTGGGATTTAAAATGGATGAAAATGGGGTTTGATTGAAGGGAGACAGGTGTAAATAGAAGGTGAATTTGGGGTGACACGTAATGATATGTGTAAGCTCTTCAATTTCGATTCCAAACACAAAACAGTCTCTTATCTCTTTGGATTTGTTTGGACTTTTTGGAGTTGTTTCGTTTCCGACGAAACATACAGTATAGATACATCCGAAGTTATCCTGCGTTCGATGGGTTTCCTTTCCTTTCGTCGACCCTGTTCTGGATGTTGGCCCATTTGCCTGATCCATTATACTCATTTAACTCAGGCCCAAGGCCATCTCGATTTTCTTTTTCTTTTTTTCTTGTTGCAAATGCATTCAGCCACGAAATAATTTACGATATAACACAATTTAAAAGAATTAAAATCTATAACATAATTTACATTCAGTCGATAGATTTAAAATGTCTAATTAAAGTCTATCAGTTCTTTCATTATTAGCCAAATTTATCGTTGATATAAGTCTATCATTGATAGACTCGTATTAACAACAAAGACTATAACCAATAGTCTATCACACTATAGAATATTACTTTTTTCTTTTTACTAGCTTTTACCGTGTGCCTTGCATGACATATCTTAATTTTATTTATCAACTATTAAATTATATATTATTTAGAAAAATTGATGTTGAATAAAAAATTTTGGACCAATCACATATTGTCATGTTATTTACCAAATTAATGATGAATTTACAAATCATCTAATTTAGGACTAATTAAAAATTAACATGTGTCCTAAATTGAAATTGAAGAATCCTGATGATACCACGTGTATTCATCATGACCGTTGGATTGAATCAAATAATTTGATCCAATTTGATATTATTTGGGTTAAACTCTAATGAGCCCAAAAATAGACTTAATTTGACTCAAATGTCAAATAAAACTCAAATCCAATTAAATGGGTCCATGAACCAACTAAGCCCAAGCTTACCAAACCTACCTAAGAACTCTATAAATAGAGGAACTCTCTTTATTTATGGAGGTCAGCAATTCTAAACTCCAGAAAGCCCAGAGAGAATTCTCCCAACAATCAGAAGACTTTCAAACTCCTGAAGTTGAACACTCCTTGAAGATATAAGTCTTTCGAAGATAAAAAAAAAAAACTCTTCCAAAACTCCAATTTCTAGAACATCACGCGCTTCGCTTCCTCAAATCAAGCATACGCATTCAACCGAGAGAGAATCAGAGGATCAAGTTCTAGAGATCGAACTACATCCGCATCAAATCAACACAAATACAGAGTTCACCTCCACGAACCAAGTTTCTCCAGAAAACTTGTGCGAATAAATTGGCACGCCCAGTAGGACATCTCTACTTCTCATCTCTCTCTCAACATTCAAACAAATTGATGGCACCAAAGAAAGCTACTTCCAGAACTACTGCTACAAGCGACATCTACACGAGACTTGTCACCCGTAGTCATTCAAAGGGAATCATGTAGGAGCAAGAGCAAGGTCCTGTCATCGCAAAGAGAATCTAGGAGCAGTTGACGGGATCTCCAAAAGGTGGGATCGTCATCAAGGAAAATCTCTTGTTTAACAACTCTACTCTTGCTTCCAATCGATTTAGGAAAGAATTACACCTCGATAAGATGTATGTTATGATGGCAGATGTAACGGCCGAAGCAGCCATGGTGGAGATGGAAGGAAAATAAATATCCTGATGAAAGTTGTTGAGGAGCGAGATCATGAAATCACTACCTTAAGAGATCCGATACAGACTCGTGAAACTATTGATTCGAGCCAAACTCCTACTAACAAGATCCATGACAAAGGGAAAATCGTGTTGTAGGAAACACTACCACAACAATCAACTTTTGTTGCCTCCTTGTCGGTTTAGCAACTACAGGACATGATCACCAACTCCATTAGAGCTCAGTATGGAGATCCATCTCAGACTTCTCTTATGTATTCCAAGTCATACACTAAGAGAATTGACAACTTGAGGATGCTTGTTGGATACGAACCCCCGAAGTTCCAGCAATTCGATGGAAAGGGCAACCTAAAGTAACACATTGCCCATTTTGTTGAAACATGTGAGATTGCAGGAACAAGAGAAGATCTGCTAGTCAAGTACTTTGTCCGAACCCTGAAAGGAAACATTTTCTATTGGTACGCTAATCTAGAACCTGAGGTGATCAATAATTGGGAGCAACTTGAAAGAGAGTTCCTGAATAGCTTTTACAGCATCAGGCGTACTGTTAGCAAGATGGAACTGACGAACGTCATGCAGCAAAAGGGAGAGTCGATCATTGACTACATCAACGATAGAGAGCTCTAAGTCTTAGCTGCAAAGACAGACTCAACCAATTGCCTGCTGTGGAGATGTACACCCAGGGCATGCATTGGGGACTATGATAGCTCATAGAAATGCAAGCTTTTGTAGCCTTTTACCTAGAATTATGAGGGCCAATAAGCAAGAATATGCGTTGATAATACTAAGAATTCATGTGAAAAGTGAGCTTGCATCAAACAGCACTAAAAATCCTCACTAACCCTATACCATGCGTTATTTCGGGTCAAAGTATTCAATTTTGCAGATATTACAAGAGTTGATCGCATGCGTCGGTCTTAGACCGCCGCAAGGTTGAACGCAGATTAAGTTTTCCGCATGGGATGTTGCTTCCACAGATCGATAGAAGTCTACTCACAAGGTAGATGGAATGCGTTGACACCTAAAGAAAAGCAAGCACAAACGCATACCTTGGGAGTATTAATAAGATAAGATGATATTGACATTGCCCATACCGCGACAAAGGTGGCAGTGAGGCAGAACGCAATCATGAAGGCTGTCGGCGTTTGAGCTCTATAAATAGCACCTTGGACCTTTACTTTAAAGCATCCGAGCTTCTGCCTTAAAGCAGATGCTTACGATCACAGATGAGAGCATGAGCGAGATTTTCTTTGAGGATTCTTCACCTCCACAAACCATTCCGAGTGATGACCGGAGCTTTCGCCAGAGATAGAGCTCGAGAGAGACATCTCCACCATCCATCCATGGCGCCACCAGCAGGCTTGATGCATTTCGGATGAAAAGCAAGAGATTGTTTTCATCGCACCTTCCCTTTCTCCTTTTGCCCCTGTATTGTATTATATTTTAACTTAAGATATTAAGACATTTTGTAATCAATGCATATCTTAATTCCTTCAGCGTCATCTTCTTCATCTTCTTTATCTATGTCATCATTTATCTTCATCGTTTAGTTATTAATGGCGATCACATACTCAATCGTGTAGCCTAGAGATAGGACGCATGTAGCAACCCACTGAGAGGTGTACGTTGTGTGAGTATAGTGAGTTAATTCTCTTTTCTTGATGTGAGGTTGTCGCAACGCTTGTCTATGGGCTATTACAATGCTTGTCTATGAGCTGATTAGCCATAACTAAAAGCCTGAGAGGGTGAGTAGTGATACACTAAAGCAAAGTATGTATTGTTCCTAGAGATAGGCATGATCTTATGCTCGACGCAACCATGCATTATAGAGATATAAGCATGCAGCCAACCACCGAGAGGTGCGCGATGCGTTAATGTGGCGAGCTGGGATTACTCGGGTGACCTAACATAATGAACATTATTATGCGTTGACGACTGCTGCATCTTTACCAATTCTCTTAGTTAAACTTCTATTGCTCAATATGTTTAGCTAGGAGTAGGAGTAGTGCATAATCCTTCAACTTTTATCTTTTTACTTTTATCCATCGCCTCAAACGCATTACTTCACAAACAACATTTAGTTACAAGTCCCTGAGTTCGACCTCGGATCACCCCGAGAAACTTGCGTTCTCGTTATACTTGGCGAGAGAGCGAGAAAACTTGTGGCGGGAACACATGGTCATCGCATATATTCTTAAACGCATCTTGCATATTTCTTAGTCCAACACATGACCATCGACGCATGGAGATCAACGCATATCATAAGATGTACGCAGATTTATTTACTCCATTTTTTTTAACGCAACAGAATCCTTTACATTCTATAGGGGATAAAACCCTGAACGTTTAAAGAGTTGGCGACTCGCACCCACGATATGAAGCTGAGTATCACCAATAAGGGAATTAAAGATTTTCTAGTCCTTGAAGCAAAAAAAGATAAGAATGAGGCAAAAGGCACCGAAAAAGATTGTGAAGAGGGCCACAAAGGAATCAATGGTCGTTAATACGACCCTGCTGAAATTTTCTTTCAAGGGAAAAGAGAACAAAGTTGAAAAGAAAGATGATGGAGGCGAAAGGCGTCGACTGACTCTAAAAGAAAGACAAGGGAAAGTCTATTCGTTTCTTGATCGGATGTTGCGGATATACTCAAACAACTGCTGGAAAAGCAACTTATTCAGTTGCCATAATGCAAACAACCAAAACAAGCAGAAAAAATGGATGATCTTAACTACTGCAAGTATTACAGGGTTGTTAGCCACCTGGTTGGAAAATGCTTTGTGTTGAAGGAGCTGATCCTAAGGTTGGCTCGTGAGAAGAAGATTTATTTGGATTTGGATGAAGTAGCTCAAGCAAATCATGTTGCAGTTGCATTAACTCCAAGTGTTCCAACATCAACTATGATTTATAAGGAAAGAGAAAGCTTGGTCCATTTCAAAACCCTCAACCGGTAGTTGTTTGGTTTTAGCAAGTAAACTCGAAGACAGATTCTAACAATAAAGATGAGCATGTCGACAATGATGACAATGAGGGATGGATCCTTATGACTCGTCGAAGGAAACAGAAGTCGAGTTCTACCAAAAAAAGAGTTGTGTTCCTATCAAAGGTATGGAAAATGTAACATGACTCGAAAAATAAAGGAAAAAAAGAATACTTGGAAGCCTAAACTTGTTGAGGAGAAAGATGAAAACTTTTCTTGACCCAGGCGACAAATTACATTAGCAGATTTCTTTCTAGAGAATTTCTACAATGATTGTTTGAAGAAAGCGCTAGAAGTCGTCGCTTGTCATACTGTTAGTACGGCAGAGAGTGATGATGCTCCTCTGAGTTCTTCGAAGATGGTGGAAGAATTGAAATACTTACCATCATTCAACGTAAATGACTTATTTTCACTTCCTTCAGCAACTAAGACAGTTTTCATCGACACATTAATAGGTTCAAATGCATCTAATGCTCCAACCTCTATGACGCATACATGCGTCTTTTACTATACGTCTGTAGGCTTCTCAGATGAAGATCTGCTTTTGGAATCAAAACTTTATAATAGATCATTGTACATTTTAGGATACGTTCAAGAACAAAAGGTTGGTCAGACTCTCATCAATAATGGATCAGCCGTCAATATAATGCCAAAGTCAACTATGAAGTAGTTAGGCATCTTGATGGAAGAACTATTAAATAGAAAACTAGTAATTCAAGGCTTCAATTAGGGAAGCCAGAGGGCGATAGGCATGATATGCTTAGAGCTTATCATCAGTAACCAGAAGCCCACACATTATTCCATATCATAGACTCGAAGACCACATATAAGTTGTTGTTGGGTCGTTTGTGGATTCACGAAAATGGAGTTATATTTTCAATGTTTCAAGTTTTATCAAGATGGCATTAAGAAAGTTGAAACGGATTCCAATCCATTCTCAGAAGCCGAGTATCACTTCGCAAATGCGAAGTTTTATTTGAAGAATTATGGCATCGACAAAACAATGCCTATGAAGACCCCTTTGATAAGGAATGGAGGTAAACCTAAGCCAGGTTCACAAGTTGATGCAAGGAAAGAGAAAAGCGATAGGATAGCTGTCACTAACTCTAAAGAGAGTGAGACATCCACTAGCATTACAAAGATTACCATTTTAAAGGGCGAAAAAGCTTCGAGCCCTCCAATCTTGCGTTATGTTTTTCTGTCGAGACGTGGGAAGGGTAATTCGCCATTTGTGGAATGCTTGAAGGGGTTGACGGTTGGTGATATCAAAATCCTAAAAAAGAATTTTATCACATCGCTCACAAAGATAACGAAACAGGAGATCCATAAACCAAAGGTAGATCTGACAAATGTAAATCTGCCTAAAAAGCGAATGAAAAATGGGTTCGACCCTAAGGCTTACAAGCTGCCAACAAAAGTAGGTGATGATTTCGCAACTCTCACTAAGTTCAAAAGCTTGAAGATCTATGAACGGCCTGAGCTTTCTCCGAACTAGAAAATGCTTTTGCAAGAAGGGCATGTTATAGCTGCATCGAGAAAAAGACTCAGATATAATCACTGAAGCCAGTTCATACAACTAGAAGGTTGAGAGGAAAAGTGGTCGACAATAATCATATAACCACAAATGAGGTTGATGATGCAAAAGAAAAAGAGAGTAATCATCAAAGAACTTCAGCCTTCGACCGCATTAGACCACCTGTGACACGTGCTTTAGTCTTTGAAAGATTAAGTATGACAACAAAAGAGAAAGGAAGTCAACATCTGATGCCTAGCCCCGATTAATGATCGACCTTTCGAAGGTTGACCATGCCTTCAAAAGTAGAAGAGGTAATTTGTCAAATGCCAGGGGAAACATGACTATTAGCCTTTGCAATATTAAGCACGACTACAAAGAAAATGGGAAAGTGCCTCAGATGTCAATTTTTTAGCGTCTCAAACACGAAGGTGATGAAAGTTGCTTCGGTAAGAAATGGTCCAATGGGACAAAAAGTGAAGGAGAAATTCGCAGCAATGTGCCTAATGTAACTGTAAAGAAGGAGTTGATATCCCGACGTCAATCTGGAACCGCCTTAAGCACATGGACACCGAAAGTCAATTGGATGAGAAGTCATCTTGTGAATCAAAGAGCGATAGGGAAATTCGTAGTTTTGTGCCTTTGCGAATGAAAAGAAATATCTTTGTTTCTCTCAATATGTGCGAAGGCTTATTAAAAGTAAAAAGACGTTATGTCATCTTCACTAATCTTGAAAATGAAAACCTAGAACAAAAGGAAGGTGAAACTTCATGTCACCACATTTCCGTCGTAGAAGAGTTGAAAAATGACGAAGATGTAGAGGACACCCCACAAACACTTGAAGATGGTGGACAATCCGCTATGGATGAACTTAAAGAAGTGAACCCTTGTACAAAAGAGGAATTGCGCCTAACTTTTGTTAGTGCATCCCTCTCTAGTGAGGAGTAGGCAGAATACATAAGTCTACTCACTGAGTATAGGGACATCTTCACTTGGTCATACAAAGAGATGGCGAGGCTTGATCCAAAATTAGCATTCCATCATCTCGCAATCAAACAAAGGTGTCAACCAGTTAAACAAGCTCAACGACGCTTTCGACCCGAGCTGATTCCCCAAATTAAAGTCGAAGTCAATAAGTTGATTGAAGCAAGATATATCAGCAAAGTCAAATACTCGACATGGATAGCCGACATTGTTCATGTTAGAAAGAAGAATGGACAGCTTCGCGTTTGCGTAGACTTTTGTGATCTAAATAACGCATGTTCAAAAGACGATTTTGCATTGAACATCACATAAATCATGATTAATAAGACTATAGGGCATAAGGCCTTATCCTTTATGGATGGGTCATCTAGGTATAACCAATACGAATGGCTCTCGCAGATGAGGAAATGACGGCTTTATAGACTCTGAAGGGGATATACTGTTATAAGGTGTTGCCCTTCAGATTAAAGAATACGGGTGCTACATACCAATGTGCCATGCAAAAAGTGTTTGATGATATGCTGCAAAAACATGTCGAATGCTACATTTACGATCTCGTGGTCAAGTCCAAGAAAAGACAAGATCACCTGAGGGATTTAAGAGTTATGTTTGATCACTTGCAAAAATATCAGCTGAGGATGAACCTTCTCAAGTGCGCATTTAGCGTGACCTCAGGAAAGTTTTTCAGTTTCGTTGTGAGACATCGAAGGATCGAGATAGACCAATCCAAGATCAATGCTAAGACCAAAGAATTTACATGAATTAAGAAGTCTTCAAGGTCGTGTAGCTTATATCCGGAGGTTTATTTCCAACTTGGCTAGTCGATGTCAATCTTTTCAAAGGCTAATTAGAAAAGGAGAAAAAATTGAGTGGGACGAAGTCTGTTAGAATGCTTTTGATAATATAAAAAAAACATTTGCTTAATCCTTCTGTCCTAGGCACTTATGTAGTAGGCAAGCCATTGATTTTGTACATTGTCGCGCAAGAAAGATCATTAGGGGCATTATTGGCACAGGAAGAGGAGAAAAGAAGGAAGCGTGCTCTCTACTATTTAAGTAGGACATTAACCAGAGCTAAAATTAATTACTCTTCTATCGAGAAAATGTGCCTCACACTCTTCTTCACTGTCGATAAGTTGAGACACTATATGTAGGCCTTCAAAGTTTGCCTAATCACAAAGGCTGGCCTTATCAAGTGTCACACTCTACCCCGAGCCTGCCTCTTAATCCCGAGGAGAGGCATGAGGACGGAAGATACCACCCTTTTGTGATACCTACTGTCTATCTCTACCTTACTACACTCAGTAAACTTTAAGCCAAAGATGTAATCAACAATTGTTTGACCAACCTTATTTCATTACCAATAGTACAACATTTATACAACTCTCAGGCTTAACTACAAAGTTTACAACAACAACCCTAAAACTGGAAGTGTGACTGTGGGTGGAAGACCTTGATCTTAGCAACACCTTGGAACTCCTCAATCTCCACTTCCTGGGGCTAGGGGGGGGGGGGGGGAATAAATAAACATGGAAAACATGAGCTACAAAGCTCAGTGAGTGGCAGCTTTACACAAAAATAAGTTTGATTTAAGGAATTCATTTTTGGGAAAACAATTCCACAATCAAACAACAACCATATAACAAAATGTGATCTCTCCAGCTTGTCAGCTGGACAACCCTGGCATGATCATGTATTTTCCCCGGGTACTCTCCGCGAATAACCTGCGATGACTAACGTGGACACAATCTCAACACCCTATAACCCGCTGAATGTGCACATGTCGACATTTCCTGTTAGACATGTTTGGGTACACTAACAATTCCAACTAGATACCCTGGCAATCCCAACCAAGCATCCACAAAGCATGCTAACAATATCCCAAGTATAAATCCCATTTCCCAATGCAATTATAAACACATTATGACAATAACACAACAACAATCAAATCCAGACAAAACACATTTCTCAATCATGCCAATATTTCAAATACAACCTATATATAATCATACATACACACACATATATATATATAGAAATCAATCATACAAACGATGGAATAACTACTCACCTTGGTTGGGTAGGTACTTTCCTCTCCGAAGTTCTTTAGGTTTCCTCGGGTTCCTTTTTTAACCCTAAATTTCATATTCAATTTAAATCTTAGATTACTTATAGTTCCAAATCTTATTTCGAGAAACTTTCTTCTATAAACATGTTCTAAATTGTCTAAAAAATTTTACCTTAAAATCTCAGCTCAGAACTCCTCATGGTTTTGCCGGAATTCTCATATCATCAGAACTGGCCCAAGCTTACCTGAGAGCTCGACCATTTTGTCTTTTCCTCACTCTCCAGCCTGATTTCTTGGAGTTTCTTCTTGGACAGCCTTGCCATGAAAACTAGACTCTCTGAGCTTTCAATTGGCTTTGGAATAACTCAAAACGCACGAGTATTCTGGGAGAACTCTTCGTCCCAAATTGATGCTACTTTATGATCCCATTGTCTGGCAGCATCTCTCTTTCTCGAAACCACTTGACCAATGCATGGTCTTGTTACCAATGCATGCCGTCTTTGATCAACGCATAGACTCCTCCCCATCAGCCCTCATATACTCTTCCTAATTTCCTTGAAGAGAATTCGAGTTATGATTTGAAGAGAAGTCATTGGCCTTATTTATAGGCTTCCAAAGTCCCTCCAAGCTCGACACCTCCTATTTGGTTGCATGTCCAGGCGTCCTCTCTTCCTGTTGCCAACACAGCTCCTTGCCATAACCACACAGAAGTGTCTTCCTTTCCCTTAGCCAACGTATAAGTCCCTTCTTGCATGCCTCATCGGCTATCCATCTCAACTTGCACGAGATCTTATCTACCGCCTTTTACTTACTTAAGCTTAACCTTTTCTCGGTTAGCCACTATCAGCCCACGACTTTCTCATCAACACATCACTTGAGCCATACTAAACTCAAGACATCGCATCCTTGCTTGACCGCATACCTTTCTTCGCTTGCATGGCTCTCCCTTGGCACATGCGTTCAACTAGGATTATGACCATTACACTTTTCCACGCCTGCTGTATCTTAAAATTTATATCTTTAAGCATGTGGACAAATATGTGATACTACTTCTAGATATGCGTTACTTATGAATATTCTTGTAGTATGCCTTGCGTTGTCACAAGTTTCCTTACATTGGAACCAAGTGTAATTCCACCGCAAGTTTCTCGGTGTGATCCAAGGTCGAACATAGGGACTGTTTGAGGTTATTGTGGTATGTTCGTGGTATATGCGACTAGGTTTTTCAATCTCTAAAGAGTGTTTTGTACAAGTATATAAAATTGCGGTAAAGTAAAGGAAAGCAGTAAAATGTGATAATAAAATAAGTACAGTAAACCTAAGCTAGATGATACAAGATACAGGTTTCATGATACAAGATGTTGGGGTCCAGGCTGGCTGTGAAGGTTATGCAAAGAGTATGGAATGCGGTGGCAAGTCTTATGTACAAACAGAAAGAGAAAGATAATGAATATAAACAACGCAAGTTTCTTAATTGCGTTGAAGTTATAAGTACGATTCCGCTTTTCTCTTGGTGTACACTTTTCAGTGATCGACTGCGCTCTCACATGTCTGTGGTGAATCAGAGGCGAACGTAATGAATAGAAGGTTGCTTCCATGTCTTGAAGTACTACTCGCTTTAGTTAACGAATTCTTTTAACCTTCTCTCGATAGATCAGAATGGCATCTTCACTTCTGCTCTCACAGGTGAAGATGTCGTCTAGCATGTTTTACCTAAATGTAGTTATCTCTTTAACACAAGTTAAGTACTCGTTTAATTCATATTAACTACCAGGGGATTAAGAAGACATCATGGAGAAAGTGATTCACGGAGGAACAGAAGTAGACAGACAATGGAATATGAAGGCAATCGAAACATTTAATATGTCTATTAATAATTTGATACATGGTGTGTGAATGAAAAGATAAAGAAAGTGAAATACAATGATGAAAATAGATAGAACAGATACAAACAAGCGCCAATGTCTTGGCACGAATTCTAATGGAGATCTACTTGCTGGATTGGATGGATGAGATGGATAGATGAGCTTCCCTCTCAGGCTTGCTCAACCGGTAGCAGGGTTCTCAGCACAGAGCTTCTCGACGGGTATTTGGCATAATAGAACTGAGACTCACCTCTCGTCCTTGTCTCGTCTTCTTCCCGGATTTCTTCAGTTAAGCACCCAACTCAACCTTTTCTCCCAACACTTTAGCAACAATTAGCCCCGTATCCAGTAACATATGTTTTCTCTGAAATCTATGGGGTATTTATAGGTGAGGATCTTTGACTCCGGCCTTATAGTCCCTACTTATTGTTATGAAAATTTCAAAGATGGAGAGATATTATTCCTTCTGTTATGCAATCAGACCGTCAATTCTGCAGAACCGTTAGTTGTACACGTGTCTCAATCCTTCGCTTTTGCATTGCTCAGCTGTATCTTTCGATCGTGAGTTCGCATGCGGTGCTGTTTTTATTATCGCATGTGGTTGATAGTCATCTCTAGATCGACTGTCGCATTGCGCCGTCATTGCGTTAATCGTCTCTTCATTATGGATTGACGGGCATTGTGTCAAAGATGCGTTGATCAGGTCTTCTTGAGCCTTGAGTGCAAGCGGTGACTCAGTTTCCTACGAAACAGAGTAAAATCTCCTTTTCTTCCATCTTAAAGATGCTAGTGGGTGTAATTGCGATAATTTATAATTATTGTAATTCTGAGCTAATTTTCACACAATTGACGCATATTCACTATCTTTTGGCTGCAATATCTAGATAAGGCAGTATAAATAACTTGTATTTCTACAAGTTATCACCTGCTACTTGCTCAAGCCTTGTCCTATGCACCCACATGCCCTCGGATGTCCTTAACACATAGCATATCACCAGCGTATAACAACCCTTGGGTCAAGCTAGGTCTCAACTCAACGCCTCATGGTATAACTTACCATTGCCTAGCCTCTTGCTAATGCATCCCTTATGACTAATGCTAGCATGCCCTTGTTGCTTGCCAACGTCCTTAGTCTCTTGCTCAAGACCAACACAATCCAACCTCATAAGCCTTATGTACCGCAAGCCTTAGCAAAGCATAGACACTTCACCATGTGCCCACCATGGCTTGGCTCATCGTCTAGTTCATCGTGTAGCTCTTCCGTTCATCGCCTAGCTCATCGTCTAGTAATCTCTCGTTGTTGCTCATCATCCAACCCTCTCGCTATCGCTCATCGTCTAATGCATAACCCATCGCATAGCATCTGCGCCTATTGCATAGTACTTACGCCCCATCAAATAGCTTCATTGTTTAATACTCTCTCGCTGCTAACGATCTCACTGTTGCTCATTGCATACCTCTCGCTGTTAACAATCTCGCTATCGCGTAACTCTCGCTCATCGTGTAGCGTTGGCACCTATCGTTTAACGTGCAACGCCCATCGTCTAGTGCTTCGCTTATCATGTAACGCCCACGCTCATCGTGTAACGCCATCATGTAACTCTTGCATCTATTGCCCAGCGCCCACGTCTAAGGCATTGTCTAACTTCTACGCTTATTGTCTAGCGCGTCTGAGCTCATCGTTTAGCGCTATCGTCTAGTGTTATCGTCCAACGCTTATGATAATTGTGTAGCATCATCGCCTATCGTGTAGCGCTATCGTCTAGTGCTATCGTCTAGCACTGCATGTAATTACACGACCGTCCACGCACATCACTCCATCGCCCAGTGCCTTGTACTCATTGTCTAGCCCTCTCGATTTCACTCACGAAGGCTCTTATCATCCCAATGCATGAGCAATCTTTGGGTAACGCCTCTTGCCAATACTTTGGCCAACATGCATCCAAATCTCACGAGCTCAACTCATGGTTGTTCTTGGCTTCAATGCTTAATCCCTTATAACCTCTATAAACTTAGTTTTATTAGGGTCACATGCATTAATATTTCCTAACACCAAACACATGATTTCTTTTTTACTACACATTTAGCGAATTTTTCACTAGTTAAGGCTTAACTCAAAAGCTACTAAACAAATCTATTTAAACACTTATAATTTTCCTTCTCTTTAACATAGGATTTAACTTATACTTAGTCAATTCCCTTAATTACCTGCTTAAGTAGGGAAATTAAGATCCGGGTTTCACATTAAGTATGTTCTATCTAGGCCAATCATCTCCAGATTGTTGGGATTGGTGCCCTAATTCTCCCAGAGTCTCGTTGTTTGTAATTATACACATTGTTTTATGAATAAAATAAATGTTATTTCATTCCGGCATTTACTTATATCCAATAAACAAAGCTCCATGGTTATCTTATGTGAACTTAAGCATGTATATGTGATATACAAGTGGATCATGCCTTAAGTGATAACCTAAATAGGTATGTAGTATAAGGATTAAGGTGGGATACCTGATCCTGGTGACACTGTGGATACGGCCCGCTTTGTAGAGGTTTGCAAGTGTTGTAAACTATTATAGATTGTAGATCCTAACCATTCATGTGGAGACGTGTGAGCGGAGGTGTCCTATACAAAGAGTTTGTATAAGACCGGACCACAAGATGACGAGACTCTGTATATAATGTCGTTGATACTAGAGACTTACATCTCACCTAAACGACCATAGATGACACGACCTCAATCCCGAGTGTTTTGAGAACTTCTGCCTTTGAAGGTGGTCCTTTGATTAATATGGGTGAGAATGGCTAGATTGCCAACTCAACATGCCTACCTTTTTGGGGACTTGTCTGATTTGGGAGCTGGGAACTCAATACACAAGATGTAATTCACTTCTTTCCTGAAGCAGGGATAAGTAGAGAGATTGTTCCCTTAAGGGTTGATTCTGGGGCTTGAACATGGTGGGCACAACTTCTCTTTGGAAGAGAGGACTCAGCCATAGTAGGACTATGACTTATGTTCATTAGAAGGATCAGTGGTACTTAAGGAGTTAGATGTAACTACAGGGGCATAACAGTTATTGGCCCAGCTGTACTTACGAACGATCTGTGAAGGGTTGTTGCACTGCTGATTGGTTAAAATGGAGACATAATATATCTGTGGTAAGGAAAGTTCAGCTGGCGGTCTTTAGTGGAGTGCCTGACAGTTAATGGATGGTGGATCCCGTGATTAAAGAGTTTAGTCAATTATTCACGTACCGTTGAAGCTTCGAGCTACAGGTCCATAAGGTCCCCTTGGTAGCTCAATGGATTCATTTGAGGATCAATTCTTGGTGTTGATTTGAAATGTTCAAACTGACAAGAGGTAATTCGATTATATAAGATATGATCGGTATGAAGTATGAGATACATCTAGTGGAGGATTAATGTAAATGAGATTTACATTAAGTACCATGGAAAAGAAAAAGAGCTATGGTTTGTATGTTTCATGAGATGAAATATTATATAGGTTATAAATATAGTATGATAAGTTAGTTATCATTTATATTTATAATAATATTAATTATTGGATAATTAACTCTTTTTCTCCAATAACCAATTGAGTGGGAGGTTATTGGTGGTTTTCATGGTAACCGTAAGATAAAAGGAAAAATGTTTTCCTAATTTTAGTAAGCATGAGATTTTGTGAATTTGAGATTTCCTCTTTCGGAAATATTCTCACTGAAGTTGTCAAGTAAATTGGATTTACTAAGTGACAGCTTGGAGTAAGGTAAACGATCGTGGAGTGTTAGTAAGCGACTGATGTGAAACCCGAATTTTCATTATCCCTACTTAAACAGGTGATTAAGGGATCAACTAGGTGAAAGTTAAATCCGATGTTAAAGTGAATTAAATTTTTAAGTGTTGAATAGATTTTCCTTGAGTAGCTTTGAGTTAAGCTTTAATTGATGAAAATTGACTAAGTGTTGGACTAGGCATTGCTATGCGTTGGCCATAAGATCTTGGAAAGATTACTTGGGTAAAGGGAGAATTTGAAGTGGGAGTGACGCATGCCTTGGAGGTTAGACCAACACATTAGGCTCAATGGATGCGTTGGAAGGATTGTGATGGATACGTTGGTAGTGGTATGCAGCTGAAGGAAGAAAGTTAAAGTGATGTGTTGGAAGGTTGGATGGCACGAGGGTCGGCCATGCAGAAGGAATATAAACGTAAGGGTAGGCGAGGACGCGGGCAAGGAATACGCTAGAGGGTGGCATGCATCGATGCCAGCGCCCATGCGTCGAGAGGTCGAATGAGCCATGCGAGCGATGCTAAGCGCCCATGCCGAGTGAGCCCATGCATTGAGCGGTCGAGTGAGCCCTGCGAGCGATGCTAAGCGCCCATGCCGAGCAAGCCCATACGTCGAGCGGCTGAGCGAGCCTTAAGATCGATGGTAAGCTACCGTGCCAAGCGATGCGTCGATGCCAAGCTGCCGTGCCAAGTGATGTGTCGATGCCAAGCTGCCATGCCAAGCGACTCATGCGAGCGATGCATTGATGACGAGAGAGCCATGCGATTAATGCTAAGTGTCACGGTCATGATTGTCCAGGGTGTGTTGCCCATGGCCACATGACCGTCTCCACCTCTTTTTACTATGCTTTCATCCTATGTATTTCCTTTTGCTAGGTAGTAGGTTTATATGTACTTTTCTTAGTGAGTGACTGCTCGCCCATTTCCATATGCAAGGGTGGCAGATGTATTTTTGTTCAGAATGCACTATATGGGGATAAGACTAACCATCATTTCCCCATACCCGGAGTAGTATGTTATAAAGCTGTTGTTGTTGCTTATTGCTTTCTAGTCTACTACAATCTTTCTCTTCTCTATTCTTACAATCAAACTGTTTGCGAAAACCTTTTCTCCAAACCCGTTTCATAAAACCATTTTCTCCAAAACGGGGGTGGAGGTTGCGAGAGGCACTCAGTGTGCCATTGGCTGTTCGTATTTGAATTGGCTGACTTGTTCGTGAGCGAGAACAAGTGCCGCACAATTGCTAAGTGAAGCTTCAGAAAGTGCGATTGTGACAATTGGCATCAGAGCCAAGTCGGCTCGTGGAGTTGAGAAGCTGCGATCATGTCTGCTATGAAGCAGTTGGGCAAGTCCCATGTTGACTAATTGGTCGAGATTGAAGAGCAAATGCTTTATTTAATAGAATTCCTTGATCAAGTTCTATTCCTAGAGACTCGGTTACAGGAAGTCGCCGACAAGACCGATGAAATTGATGCGGTGGCTGGCCGCTTAGACGGAATGCCCGTCAGAGAATTGTTGACAAGGGTTGAGACCCTAGAGGCAAAAATCACGATGGATAGGCCTCTCGAGCATGGGGGTTGTTCGTTGGGATCTGTTGCCTCGATAGAAGAGCGTGTCAAAGAACTGGATAGCTCGTAGAGAGCAATCATTCAGATGGTGACCGATATGTTCGAGGACTTTTGAGCCACCATCAATGTCATCCGGGCAGAGATTGCAGACATTGGTGCAAAAATTAACCTCACCATGAGAGCGGTGGGAAGTCAAGCCCCAGTCGGGGGTGCAGCCCAATTCAACAGGGTAAAGGTACCCGAGCCTAAGCCCTTCTGCGAGGCTCGTGATGCAAAGGCACTAGAAAATTTTATCTTTGACATGGAACAGTACTTCAGAGCTATGAACATAGCGACTGAAGAATCGAAGATCACCCTAGCGATGATGCATCTAGCAGAGGATGCCAAGTTATGGTGGAGATCCCGTTTCATGGATGTCCAAGAGGGACGATGTACCATCGACACGTGGGAGAGACAGAAACAAGAGTTGCGTTCTCAGTTCTTCCCCGAAAATGTTGAGATTTTGGCAAGATGCAAGCTACGAGAGTTGAAACATACTGATAATATTAGGGACTATGTGAAACAATTTTCCGGATTGATGTTGGACATAAGAAACATGTCCAAAAAAGACAAAGTTTTCTGTTTTGTTGAAGGCTTGAAACCGTGGGCAAAAACAAAACTATATGAGCAGAGAATACAAGATCTCCCAGCTGCATACGCAGCGGCCGAACGGTTATTTGACTTGATTGATGAATTTCAAGAGATGAGGCAACACTCGAGATCCCCTAATAGGGGGAGAAAGAGCAACGGTCCGAGCCCATCGAGAAACAGTGGGGGAGATAAAGACAACAACGGGGATAGTAGACCTCCTCAGCAGACGACTGGTAATACATGGCGGGGGCAGAATCAGAAGAATTTTTATCGGGCCTCCGCACAAAGCGAGTGAATGTCCGGAACGAGCCGCTTTTAATGCTTTCCAAGCCTCATTAGCTTCAGACTGGAAAGGCAAAGCTGTTCAGATAGAGGACAAAAATGTGCAAACAGAGGAAGATAGAACCCCACGGGTTGGGGCCTTG
Organism: Benincasa hispida; assembly: GCF_027475165.1. Taxonomy (NCBI): domain Eukaryota; kingdom Viridiplantae; phylum Streptophyta; class Magnoliopsida; order Cucurbitales; family Cucurbitaceae; genus Benincasa; species Benincasa hispida. Next base: position 42,013,786 of record NC_143485.1, on the reverse strand, counting down.
AAATATTTAGCTACCGTCCAAAAGGATGTAGGGGAAGAAAAGGGGTCCCATGGAGGCGGACTGATGTATGTTGATGCTTGGGTCAACCATAAATCGGCCAAAAGTACCATAGGCAATTTGGGGGCCACCCATAATTTTATGTCCGAAACAGAAACCAGACGGCTTAATCTCCATTGGGAAGGAGGCGTAGGGAAAATGAAAGCAGTGAACTCTGAGACCTTACCGATTACAAAAATGGCAAAGAGGACAGTCGTAAATTTAGGGGACTGGAGTGGCCCTACTGATTTTCTGATCGTTAAAATGGATGACTTTGATGTGGTGTTGAGAATGGAGTTCTTGCTAGAGCACAAGGTAATACCGATACCCCTCACCAAGTGTTTAGTGATCACCGGGTCTACGCCTACCGTTGTGAATGCTGAGATCAGACGATTGAAGGGGATAAGGATGATCTCGACCCTCCAGTTGGATAAGGACGTTACCTGCGAGTCAGTAAAAATCGCGGAAGAGAAGACCCTCCAAGACATTTTAGTGTCGTGGAGCAGTGTCGTGTTGTTGAGCCGGATAGTTCACATAAGTCCTTGACTCCAAAGAGGAGAAAAAGGAGAAGGAGAAAGCCTAGACATCGAGAGTTCCTACCAGAAGACTGGGTTCGAGTGCATTTGTGCCTGGGACAGTTTTGAAGTCGTGGGCAAAGAGAATATCGCCTCGTGAGCAACTTTAAGGGACCAGTGGAAGTCATCGAAAGAGTTGGGAAAACCTCTTATCAGGTGCAGTTATCATCGTGGATGGAGATTCATCCTGTCATCCACGTAAGTAGATTAAGACCCTATCATCCCAACCATGCTGAAGAGAGATGTAGAATGGTGACTCGTTTGCAAGTCACAACGAAGAGAATAACAGGAGAGGAAGCCAACGAGAGACTTGCGAGAAGGAGCGACAGAGTGAAAGGACCAGGACCAGGTTGGGAAGAGTTCCTAGAGAAGGGGAGAAGCCTCCAAGACGGAGAAGTTCGTTGGGAGCGCATGGAAGGCCTCACAGGCAACTGTTCAATAGTATGCTGAGTTCGAGCAGAGTTAGTTGACGGGGATGTCAACCAATTAAGTGGGGGAGAATGTCACGGTCATACTTGTCCAGGGCGTGTTACCCATGGCCGCATGACCGCCTCCACCTCTTTTTACTATGCTTTTATCCTATGTATTTCCTTTTGCTTGGTAGTTAGGTTTATATGTACTTTTCTTAGTGAGTGATTGCTCGCCCATTTCCATATGCAAGGGTGGAAAATGTATTTTTGTTCAGAATGCACTATATGGGGATAAGACTAACCATCACTTCCCCATACCCAGAGTAGTATATTATAAAGCTATTGTTGTTGCTTATTGCTTTATACCTACTACAATATTTCTCTTCTCTATTCTTACAATCAAACTGTTTGTGAAAACCTTTTTTCCAAACTCGTATCATAAAACCGTTTTCTCCAAAACAGGGGTGGAGGTTGCGAGAGGCACCCAATGTTCCATTGATTATTCGTATTTGAATTGGCTAACTTATTCGTGAGTGAGAATAAGTGTCGCACAATCGCTAAGTGAAGCTTCAGAAAGTGCGATTGTGACACTAAGCAACCGTCCTATACGTCGAGGCCGTACGACCTTGGTATGCATTAGAGGCTGATGATGGCTTGCACGATAGATGCGTTGGACAAAGGCCATGCGATGGGCTAGGTTGGACGTATGGTGGTCGGCTCATGTGATGGTTAAGGCTTGCGATGACTGAGTAAGTTGGGCTGCGATGGTGCTATGTTGAAAATCAAGGGAAACCAAGGGTTACTATGCGTTGAATTCATCCTATGCGTTGATATCCGAGGCTAGTTGTATGCATTGAGAATCACCCTAGTGAACGCATATTGAAGGGAATGAACGCATAAGAAGGTTGAGCTCATATGGTTGACGTCATCCTAACATGTGGCTTGTTGAGAAGAAATTTTCAGCCTTAAGGATTTGAGGTGGAGGCATGAGGAGACATGCAAAAATTGGTCTCATGCGTTGGCAATGTAGAAGAGACACTCAACATTGCATGGATCAAACCTTGCATTGGTAGACACCTCAAGCAAGAGGTGGAAGGGGCTGGAGGTTGGCCATCGCTAAGGGAAACACTTGGATGAGGAGGTGTCGACTTGGAGAGACTTTTGATGCCTATAAATAGGGTTGACTTCAGATGAGGACTCAATTCTCTTCAAAGGAACCATGCGTTGGTCAAGAGATTCCAAGAGAAGAGATGCTGTCAGACAGAAAGGTCAGAAAGTAGCATCAACTTGGGAAGAGGAGTTCTCCCAGAATACTCGTGCGTTTGATGTGATTCTAAATCCATCTGAAATCTAAAAGATTCTAGTTTTCATGATAGGTCTTCCAAAGAAAAAGCTCCAAGGAATCGGGCTGGAGAAGGAGGACAATATCGAGGGGTCGAGCTGTCGGGTAATCTGAGCCAGTCTTAATGTTTTGATGTTTTCGGCCAAACCACGTGAATTTATGAGCTAATATTTTGAGGTAAGCTTCCTGAGAAATTTTAGAGCATATTTGTAGAATGAAGTAACTCGAGATAAAGCCTAGAACTATGAGTAGTTTGAGCTTTAAGTTGAATCTAGAATTTAGGGTTCAAAAGAAGAGCCCGAGAAGACCAAAGAACTTCTAGAGAGAAAAGTTCCTAAAAGACCAAAGTGAGTGGTACTTTCCTTTAAGTTTTAAAGCATATATTTTAGAGTAAATTGTATATGCTTAGGTTATGAATGAGTATCTAGCATGAGAATGAGATTATGTGATCGGGATGGTCAGGGGGTCAATAGACCTAGTGTCTGAGCCCGTAAGCAAAACCTCACGGGATGGTCAGGGGACACGAGAAGTCTAGTTCCTAAGCCTATGGGAGGATCCTCGTATGGGATGGTCAAAGGGCCGACGGGCCTAGCTTTTGAGCCCATGAGCGAGGAGCTATGTGCATATAGAAGACAGAGGGAACGTAAAGAGTAAGCGTTGTATTTAGTAGCAGTTATCTATCTACCGTGTGTGTAGGTAGACAACATACTCATTCTAGTTAGTTATTAGTTTAGCTATCTACCATGCGCGTAGATAGAAATTGAGACCAGACTCGTTCAAAGTTGAGGTTTGAATGTAACCTTGTATTCGTGATATGCTTGTTATTTATGAGTTGAAATAGACTCTAGAAGTTGCTTACCACTCACTGAGCTTTGTGAAGCTCATTATGTTATTTCATGTTTTTCTTCCCAGGTAGCGAAAGGTAAGGAGTTCCCTGTTAAGGTCAAGGTCTGCTACATGCCACAGTTACACTTCCAGGGTTTTACAGTTGTTGTTGTAACTTTATTATTAAGTTTGGGAGTTGTATAAACATTACATTATTGTAATAAAATGGGCCTACTTAATTAGCTGTTATTTGCCTTCTTATCTTAATCAGTGGTTGTTGAATTTGTTCATTGGTATCAGAGTTATTTTCGTAAGAGTTATCAGGCAGTAAGTGTCAACAAAAGGGTTGATAACTGCTGTAGTCATGCCCTTTCGTAGGCTCGGAGGGTGGTCTGGGGCGGGGTGCGACAACTGACACTCAGCTAAGCGATGAGTTAAACGATCGCATAGCTTTTGTTAGACGATCGCTTAGCTTTTGGTAAACGATTGGGCATCGACCTATATGATAGGTTCTGCCATCTCTCACTTGCTCAATCGTTTACACGATTGTGTTTCCTCTGCTTTCTACCTCAAACCAAGTCCACATAGAGCCCACCCTCTAGATTCTCACACCGAGAATACCAAGGTAGCCTGTTTGGTGGTGTCATACTCAACTCGACACTGTTGAGGTTTTGTGGAGGCCGTTCGTGTTGTTCGGGGTGTTTGTGACCAAGGTGATCGCTTAGTTTGAGCACGCGGTGTTCATACAGCATAGCGGTCGTGTTGGATGAACGTTCATGGTTGTTGTGTTGCTGTGATTGATAATGAGAAAGGCATGTTATTACATTGTTAAGTTATTAAACAATAAGGGTTTGCATTGATGAAATATGTTAGATTGCATCTAAAAAGCATTAAGTTTATAACATTGTGGTCGCATGCGTTCATCACATAGAAACAGTTGATTTTTGTATTTTTATGCAGAATATGCGTTGACGTAAGGCAGAAAGAGCGATCACAAGAAATCAATGGACGAGCGTAGCATTACTGCAAGGTTGTGCGGTGATTTGTGTTCTCAAACATCTGCTCAAGAAGGATTGCCGTATAGAGCCAGCGCAACTTGGTGAGCGCATCTAGGTGAAAGGCATAATTAAACACGATGGGACAAAAAGCTGATGACGGTCGAATCCAAATTAATTTGACAGCCGCTAACGATAACAAGTACACTCAGCTTTTCGGTGACAAATATTCGGCGCATCAGTTAGAGAATTAAAGTCATCCCATCTGTGCAATCATAAGAGGGCCTCTTTTCACCCCAGAAGCTCTATAAATACCGAAGGCAGCCTTCAGAAAAGGAGTTCGAAGAGTTAGAGAATTTTTCCTTAGATAGTTTAGCCTTGTTCTTAGATTTTCTTTTGTTTTAAGGCGAAATCGAAAGAAGAAGGTTGTGTCGACAGATCGTTTCGGTAAGCTTGGGAGAGCACCGAAAGCTTCAAGATCAAAGAGAGAGCCAGCTCCTGCAAAAGCAAAAATATCTTTTGAACTGAATAGAGATTGCCAGTGTAAGCCTCGGTCAGCAAGGGATTGCTACCAGGCTCTCTACCTTTACCTTCCATTGTTATTTTATATTCAAACTCATTTATAGAAATGGAATTTACTTCTCTATATCTGTTCACTCTTTATTTATCAAGCATGAGTAGCTAAATCTGTTCAATGGGTTGAGAAGCATTTAGCTAGAACAACTGGGGATCTTCATTCTATGCGATTATCTTGTATTATGTATGCTTCATTCATCCATTAGAGATATTCGGGAGGGTAGTCTAAGGACATAATCTAGGCTTAGAAAAGTCAGGTTAGAATCTAGGCTTGGGAGAATCAGATTAGAACACATAATCAAGAGATAGGAGCTTATGAATAAGCATTGTTTGTTATTACTACATCGCATGTATCCTAGAGATAGGGTATGATTGTATGCGGTCACCTTGTCTTTGCGTGCATCTTGCATCATCGCATAGGAAAAGAGTAGAGACTTAGGGATAAGCTCTATGGACACTTTTGCATACAACACATGCGTCCTAGACTTAGGAGCACCGCATTTGCATTGGAAAATGACTTGCTGAGCATGAATGCATAGTCTGACACATTCCCAGGTAACGCTAGTTAAAGACTTTCTCAACCCGTTTATCCGTATACTCAGTGCATCTATCACACAATCAAAATTTCCTCAAATCTTCCGCATTTGTTTATTTTTCATTATTGCAATCAACAAAACCAAACAACGATTTGAGTTACCGGTTACCGCAAAGTTTTCTGAGAAATTACCACCGCATACCGTTTTCCAAGTCCCTGAGTTCGACCCTGGACTTACCAGGAAACTCAGTGGGATTTACACTTGGATTCCACTGAAAAAACTTGATTGCTCAACGTAATTCCATCACCACATTTCATCCATAATTCCACATCATAAAATAACGCATCAAGTTTTTAGCGTCGTTGCCGGGGACTTCGACAAAATAGTGTGCTAACGGTAATTTTTCTGATTTCTTTGCAGACTCTCAATCTCTGGCGAATTATGACCCAGAGATTGAGAGGACGTTCAGACGACGATTAAGAGACCGCCAACAACAACAACCAGATAAAAAAGATATGGCGAAGCAGCCTGGAAACGGAGCACCAAACGAAAACAACGTCATGGCAAATCCAATCCTGCTGGCAAACAATCGCAATAGGCCCTTAGGGACTATGCATCGCCAAACCTCTATGATTTCTCTCCAGGAATCATGAGGCCTGCCCTTGATAGAAGCCGATTCAAAATGAAGCCGGTGATACTGCAGATGATCCAGACTGTAGGACAATTCGGAGGGCGGCGTGGCGAGGACCCGCACGCCCACCTTCGTAGCTTTATAGAAATCTGCAATACTTTTGTCTTCCTAAACATCTCTGCCGAAGAAGTTCGACTAACTTTGTTCCCATTCTCTCTTTGTGATCAGGCAAGAAAATGGGCGTATTCCCTCGAGCCGGGAGAGATCACTTCATGAGAACAGGTCATCGAAAAGTTTATGAGGAAATATTTCCCACCAACCGAAAATGCTCGACGAAGGAAACTAATAACAAATTTTGAACAAGAAGATGACGAATCGCTCAGCGATGCCTAAGCGAGGTTCAAACGGTTGGTAAGAGACTATCCACATAATGGCTTACCAGACTGCTTGCAGATGGAGATGTTTTATCAAGGACTGAATCCCTCTTTGCAGACCACTGCCAATGCGGCAACCGCTGGTGGTCTGCTCGATAAAACATATAAGGAGGCAAAGAGTATACTTGATCGCACTTCCAAAAATCACGAGGATTGGCAGGAAAGCAATCAAAGATTAAGAATTAAAGATAATAACGCAAACAACGGGGCCATCGCATCCCTGCAAAACCAAATGACTGTGATGATGAGTTTAATACACGATATTGCAATTAATAACACGGGAGCGAAGAAAGGGCAGGTCAGTGCACTTGCTCAAAAGACCGCAAGTTATGTCATTTGTGGAGATGCTTACGCAATAGAAGAATGCCCGGCAAACCCACAGTCAGTAGCTTCATAAAGAACAATCCCTATTCCGATACATATAACCCTGAGTGGAGAAACCACCCAAATTTTGCGTGGAAAAATTAGCAACATAACTTCCAACTAGTGGCACAGAGAGAAGGGCCACCCGAATTTTTCCTGTAACCAAACGTCCAACCCATAGCCAAACTAGTAGCTCACAAACACTGCAATCTTCGTCCTTAGAGAGCTTGTTGAAGCAGTACATTGAGAAAAACGAATCAGTGCTTCAGAATCAAGCTACATTCATTAGAAATCTCAAAATTCAACTGGGACAAATTGCGGGCGAGCTGAAAAATAGACAGCAAGGAGTGTTGCCGAGCTCAACTGAGCTTCCTCGTAATGCTGGGAGTACCGAGAAGGAACAATGCTTAGAAGTCTCCATGCTAAGCGACAACATGACTGCGGAAGTAAGGGAGGAGCCCATTGCGACCAACTTGAATGCGGTGACAATCGAGGACCTGTTGACCTATAGTTCGGAAAAGCCCCGGAGAATGAACCCCGAAGTTGCGTCCACCCTCAAGCCTTCAGAATATGAGACAAAAGAAGTCCAGCTACCACCAGCTCCACAAAGATTGAAGAGAAACAAAATGATGAAGAAAAGATCGCAAAAGTGGCCACAACACAAAATGCTATGATCCCACCTAAAATGGGTGACTCAGGAACTTCACGATACCATGCTCCATTAGAGGGGTCTATAGTGGCCAAGCACTATGTGATCTTAGGGCGAGTATAAACGTAATGTCACTTTCAATCTTCAAACAGTTGAATATTGGCACACTCACACCCACAACAGAGACTCTCCTACTTGCGGACAAATCCCGAATATATCCTAAGGGAGAGTTGAAAAATGCCACAATCTCAATTGATAAATTCATCTTGCCGGCAGACTTCATCATTTTGGATTGTAAAGTGGACGAAGATACGCCCATCATATTGGGACGACCATTCCTTTCGACTGGTTGTGCTCAAATTGATGTACGCAATGGGGAGATTGTAATGAACATTCATGGGAAAAAGCTCTGGATTAAGGTAGTCAAGCTCCCAAAGGATAAAAAAAAGAAGGAAAAACCATCATGGACGTGAAAAAGACCAGCTTGGAATAAGCAGTCCCTGAGTTAGTATGCGAATCAACCTCGTCAGGGATGTAACTCTTTTGAATATCCTTTTTCCTGCATCAATACTTCATGAACGTTTATCATACTCGTTTTTATCTATTATCACATAGCTAGTTTGCTTTCTTATTCAAAAAAAAAAAAAAAAAAAAACCGATCGTACTAAACGATTGCGGTAAACGATTTTGTTTAAAATAAGTTGACCCTCTCAATGTTTTCTATGCAAACGATCGAGGCGAATGATTCTACATGATGAATTAACTTATCTTATTCCGTCACCGCATTCCAAAGAAGAAGATCGTTGTAAAGCAGGATGCGTTAACAAACAATGCGGGCGACAACGCAATTTGGGGGTTGTATTCTTCCTTAACTTTATTCCAAATTTTTCACTCTTGCATTGCATTTTAATTTTGAAAGTCTTATCACCGCATCCTCTTTGATTACCACAATCATTTAACATTGATGAATTTAGTCAATCACCACATGTTGTCTCTTTGCCAATTATGATTTCAATGATGAAACACATACTTCTACTTTTTTCATATATACTAGAATCAACTGAATCTTAGAAAAGTCACCTCATGAAATATTTCTAGAAGTTAGAGATCTGCCTGTTGTCTTTCTCTTTACATAGCTTCTTAAGAACATCGCATGACTTCTTTCAATCTTTTGGCAATGGGGACATTGCCGCATTTTAAATTTGGGGGTGAGGTATTTATTTTCGACCTTGCTATTTTTAGCATTTAAAAAAAATTAAAAATAACAACTCCACTGTCAATGCAATGGGGAAACCCATGTTGATAAGAGTTAAGTTATGAAGGGCATGACACACGTGGGGGCAAGCCAAAACGAAAGTAAGTCGCCAGGATCAACGCATAAATAAATAACTACAACTCTGCTGCCAAGTAGGTATGAGTTTAGTCTGAGAAAGAGTGTATTGCTCGTAGTTGGATGTCCACATGACACATGTAGGGGCAAGCCAAAACGAAGGCAAGAAACTTGGACCAACGCAAGGTCAGAATATATATATATATATATATATATATATAATGTCAAAAACATGCAAGGATAAAAATCATTTGACACCCCAGTGGAAACGTTTTCTTTTTGAAATAAATCATGCGATATCCCAGAATTTAGTAAAGTCCTTTTGAAGGTTAAGCTTGCGGTCCCTAGGTCTTAGAAATATTTTAGGAAAAGACTTGAATAAGACTTAAGGAAATTTTGGTGTATAAGATTTGAAGGAAGTGTCCTTGAAAATCTAGGAAAAGAGATTTGTGGTCAACTTGCTAAAGGAAATCTTTAGCTTATGCTTGAGGACAAGCATTGTTTCAATTTGGGGGTGTGGTAACGGGCAAAAATGCACGTTGTTACATTGCTAAGTTATTAATGAAGGCTTGCATTGATGAAATATGTTAGATTGCGTCTAAAAAGCATTAAGTTTATAACATTATGGTCGCATGCGTTCATTGCATAGAAACAATTTATTTTTGTATTTTTATGCAGAATATGCATTGACGCAAAGCGGAAAGAGCGATCACAAGAAATCAATGAACGAGTGCAGCATTACCGCAAGGCTTTACGGTGATTTGTATTCACAAACATCTGCTCAAGAAGGATTGCCGCATAGAGCTGGCACAACTTGGTGAGGCATCTGGGTGAAAGGCATAATTAATCACGATGGGATAGTAAACTGATGACGGTTGAATCCGAATTAAGTTGACAGTCGCTAACGATAACAAGTACACTCAGCTTTTCAATGACAAATATTTGGTGCATCAGTCAGAGAATTAAAGTCATCTCATCTGTGCAATCATAAGAGGGAAGCCGCCTTTCACCCCAGAAGCTCTATAAATACCGAAGGCAGCCTTCAGAAAAGAAGTTCGAAAAGTTAGAGAATTTTTCCTTAGATAGTTTAGCCTTGTTCTTAGATTTTCTTTTGTTTTAAGGCAGAAGCGAGAGAAGAAAATTGTGTTGACAGATCGTTCTGATAAGCTTGGGAGAGCGCTGGAAGCTTCAAGATCAAAGAGAGGGCCAGCTTCTGCGAAAGCAAGAATATCTTTTGAATTGAATAGAGATTGCCAGTGTAAAAACCTCGGTCAGCAAGGGATTTCTACCAGACTCTCTACCTTTACCTTCCATTGTTATTTTGTATTCAAACTCATTTATAGAAATGGAATTTACTTCTCTATATCTGTTCACTCTCTGTTTATCAAGCATGAGTAGCTAAATCTGTTGAATGGGTTGAGAAGCATTTAGCTAGCACAACTGAGGATCTTCATTATATGCGGTTATCTTGTATTATGTATGCTTCATTCGTTCATTAGAGATACTCGGGAGGGTAGTCTAAGGACAGGATCTAGGCTTGGAAAAGTCAGGTTAGAATCTAGGCTCAAGAGAGTCAGATTAGAACGCATAATCAAGAGATAGAAGCTTAGGAATAAGCACTGTTTGTTATTACCACATCACATGCATCCTAGAGATAGGGTATAATTGTATGCGGTCACCTTGTCTTTGCGTGCATCTTGCATTATCGCATAGGAAAAGAGTAGAGACTTAGGGATAAGCTCTATGGACACTTTTTCATACAACACATGCATCCTAGACTTAGGAACATCGCATTTGCATTGGAAAATGACTTACTGTGCATGGGTGTAGCATGAACGCTTAGTCTGACACATTCCCAGGTAATGCTAGTTAAAGACTTTCTCAACCCGTTCATCCGCATACTCAGTGCATCTATCACACAATCAAACTTTTCTCAAATCCGTCGCATTTGTTTATTTTTCATTATCGCAATCAACAAAACCAAACAACCGGTTACCGCAAAGTCTTCCGAGAAATTACCACCGCATACTGTTTTCCAAGTCCCTTAGTTCGACCTTGGACTTACCAGGAAACTCAGTGGGGTTTACATTTGGATTCCACTGAGAAAACTTGATTGCTCAACGCAATTCCATCACCACATTTCATCCATAATTCCACATCATAAAATAACGCATCGAGTTTTTGAAGTCCCCGGCAACGGCGCCAAAAACTTGATGCACAAAAAACACGATCGTATACTTCACCTAGACGATCAAGCATCTTGTTTATACGATAGACGACCGCATCTCCCACTTGCTTGATCGTTGTGTATGATCTCTCTTCCTCTTTCTCTTTATCAAATCCGAACAAAGCCCATACTTCAGATTCCCACTCCAAGAATACTGAGGGCTCTGAGTGGTGTTGTCTTCTCCGTTTCTTTCTGTCTGAGTGGTGATTGTTCGAGGTAGACGGTTGGTTTTCAGACTCACTGTGAAGGAGAAATTCTCATCTGGTATGATTTCTTGATCTCTTTAGCATTATGAATGCATATTAGTATGCTTTGAATGTATATGCGGTAATTCTGTCACAATGAATTGGAAAGATTCGCTTCCGCTCGTAGGTATTCTTGAATAAGAGTTCCTTTAGGTTATACCACCAGTCGAGACTAAATGCGAAGAAATAAACATGATATCAGTCTACTTAACCAACAAGGAAAATTGGCGACAACTCATAATAGATTATCTTGAGCATGGAAAGCTTTTGAAAGACCTTCACCATAAAACTGAGGTGCGAAGAAGAGCTGCTCACTTCATTTATTATAAAGGGGTTTTATATCGTCGCTCATTTGAAGGGCTCTTTCTTGGATGCCTTCGAAAAAAGGAATCAATAAAGTCTTTGGAAGAAGCGCATTCAGGTATCTACAAAGTGCATCAATTTGAAATAAAGCTTCAGTTTCAACTAAAGAGGATAGGTTATTACTGGCTAAGGATGATTCAAGACTCGATAGAGTACGCAAAGAAGTATGAGGCTTGTCAATACCATGTAAATTTTATTCACCAACTGCCTAAACCCTTGCATCTAACTGTAGTTTCATGGCCTTTTGAAGCATGAAAACTTTATCTTGTTGGTCCTATAATGCCCAAGTCGTCAGCCATACATTCTTACATCCTTGTCACTGATTACTTTTCAAGGTGGGCTAAGGTCGTTGCCCTGAAAGAAGCCAAGAATGAAAATGTGGTGGACTTTATCTGTACTCACATCGTCTATCGGTACGGTATTCCCCATCAAATTGTGACATATAATGGCAGACAGTTCTCTAATGGCTTGATGGATAAATTATGTAAGAAATTTAAGTTCAAACAATACAAGTTATCCATGTACAATGCAGTAGCAAATGGGTTGACAGAGGCGTTTAACAAGACGTTGTGCAATCTATTGAAGAAAATTGTCTCTAAGTCGAAAAGAGATGGACAAGAGAAGATTGGAGAAACGTTATGGGCTTATCAGACTACTCATCATACCCCTATAGAAGTTACAACATATTCTCTTGTTTATGGAATGGAAGTCGTTCTCCCTCTAAAAAGAGAGATCCCATCATTAAGAATGGCAATGCAAGAGGGGTTAACCATAAAAGACAATTCCAGATTATGTCTTCAAAAGATAGAAACACTTGATGAAAAGCGACTAGAAGCTCATAAAGCATTGGAATGTTACCAAGCATGAATGTCCAAAGCCTTTGATAAGCATGTGAAGCCTCGATCTTTTCAAATTGGTAAGCTGGTACTTGTTGTATGAAGACCCATTATCATGATGAGACATACGGGAAATAAGTTCACACCTAAATGGGATGAACCCTACATCGTCAAAAAAGTCTACACCAATGGAGCATACAAGATCATTAATCAAGATGGTTTGAGAATTAGCCCGATCAATGGCAAGTTTCTTAAGAAATTTTATGCTTGATGAATATGTAAAAAGAAAAAGAAAAAACTCATTATCGTAAGATTATAAATTGCACGTTGCTCCTGACCCACATGAGCTTAAAAGGTAAACGACAAAAGAAAAAAAGAGAAAAGAATTTGTTTTGAACTACGTTATGACTTGATCCCTGTCCATTGAAAGGGTACATAGACAACTTAAAGAAATTTAAGTTCAATCATGTTATCAAAAAAGGAAATATGTATATATATATATACACAGAACTACGTCGTGACTTGATTCTTGGTCGTTAAAAAAAGGGTACATGAGAAACTTAAAAGAAATTGTAAGCTTAGTCAATCTATCATTTTAAACAAAAAAAAATGAATGAATGAATGAGTTCTATGTAAGAGAGTTTCTTGACTCTACAATAAACAAATCTAGCAATTAAAAGAGCTTAGAGTTGTGAAATTCTTGAAGTCACTGAAGGCCAGTGCGTGTGTAATTAAGCAAAGCGAATCAAGGTACCCAGTTGTAGTTCTCTAACTCCTGTTGCATAGTTTCTAACATTTGAGGAGTACCTTTATAGCTTTGACATCTTTGTCAGAAAGGACCGGAGCAGTCTCGATATTGTTTATAGTCCTTTGCATCTTAGAGGCATCAAGCTTATTGATAGCTTGTAGAAATATAAGCTATTACAACCTTTTATTTAGAATTATGAAGGTTGATGAGCAGAATATGCGTTAACTTTGCTAAGAATTCATGTGGAATAATGAGCTTGCGTTGATCAGCATTGAAAATCCCCGCTAACCCTATATCATGCGTTATTTTGCGTTAAACTGTCTATTTTGTAGTTGTCGCAGGAATCAGTCACATGCGTTGATCCGAAACCATCGCAAAGTTGATCGCATCCGTTGATCTTAATGAAGACAAGTTGGTCACATGAAATGCCGCAACTACAGTGATAACCATGATAGAAGGATGATCGCAAAGTGGGTAGAATGCGTTGATACTTCAGAAGAAACAATCATGAAAACATACCTTGGGAGTATCAAAGAGAAAAGAGATAAGATCATGATGACATTTCACCTACCGCAACAGAAATGGCAGTGATTCAGAGTGGGATTACCAAGGCTTTCAGCGTTTGAGCTCTATAAATAGAGCCTTGAAGTCTAAATTCAAAGCATCTAGGACTCTACCTTAGGCAGATTCTCGTGATCACAGACGAGAGCATGAGCAGAAATTCTTTGAGAGTTCTTCATTTCCACAACTTCCTCTGATTGATGACCGGAGCTTCGCCAAAGATAGAGCTCAAGAGAGTCTGCTCCATCACCCATTCATTGTACCACCGGCAGCCTTGACACACATCTGATGGAAGCAAGAGATTGCTTACATCTAGCTTTCCATCTCTCTTCTTACCTCTATATTGTATTACATTTTAGCTTAAGACATTAATACATTTTGTAATCAATACATTTCTTTAATTCCTTCAACATCATTTTCATCATATTCTTCTACTTTATCATCTTTTTCTTCCATCGCAATGAGTTGAGTGTGGATTGCAAGAGTTATCGCATATTCAATCATGCGGCATAGAGATATAACACATATAGCAAACCACCGAGAGGTGTGCGTTGCACGAGTACAGTGAATCAATCTTGTTTGTTTAGTGCAAGGTTATCACAATGCTTATCTATGAGCGGAATTGCTATAACCAACTGCTCAAGAGGGTAAGTAATGAAACTCACTAAACAAAGTAAGCAGTGTTCCTAGAGATAGGAATAACCTTATGCTCAATGCAACCATGCGTTATAGAGATATAAAGCATGTAGCTGACCACCAAGAGGTGTGCGATGTGTTAGTGTGGCAAGATGGGATTACCCTTGTGACTAAACTTAAGGAATTGATGATATCTCCCTTACAACTCTACTTCTCCATGCATCTCATTATGCGTTAACAGTTGTTGCATCTCTACCGATTCTCATAGTCAAACTTCAATTGTTCAGTCTGTTTAGCTAAGAGTAGGAGTAGGCATAGTAATTAGCTTCTTTCTTTTTATTTTCATTCTCCGCCTCAAACACATTACTTTATAATCATCTTTTAGTTGCATGTCTCCATGTTCGACCTCGGATCATCTCTAGAAACTTGTGATCTCATTATACTTGGCGAGAGATCAAGAAAACTTGTGACAAGAATGCATGGTCATCGCATACACAATTAACGCATAATGCTTATTATTCATATTAACGCGTGACCATCAACGCATGACAATCAACGCATATCAGCCGAACAAAAATTCAATTCTCAACACTTATGTTGGTTTAAAAGATTTTCATTCTCGAAGATCAGCTTGGATATTTTAGCTTGTATGGTTTTGATAGCTCCCAACCTCACTAATAATTCTTCCTCTTCTTGCAAGGCTCGAGAATCACGCTCTAGTATTGCTTTTCTCTTAGCAAGAGTACTACTTTCATCATATAATATCTTCTCCAAGTTAAGCTTGGCCTCTTCCAAATGTTGACTTTTATTCATTGGAGTTAATTTGAAAGAAAATGAGGATTGGAATTGGTTATACTTCTTTACCTTTTAAAAATATCCATCCACAAGTTTTATAAGAGGGGGCAGGTTGGTGCACAAATGTTAGAAATTGCTTCAAATATCTCACAAGTTTCTTTTTTTAGACAAATAACCTTTTCGAAAGAAGTACGCATGATTTTCTTATGTATAGTCTCCCACATGGTTAAGACAACATGACGTCGAACATCAGAAACTATGTTGACACAAAATTCGAACACCTCGGAAGCAACCAAGATGGTTGTTTTATTCGCATGTCTAGGAGGCTCCTTGGTTATAAGAGGACAAGCCAAAGTTGCATTTAGGCCAGCAGGGGCCCCAGAATCGCCAGTGTGGATAGATGTAGGTTCATGACCATTTGGATTCGCCAAAGCTTTTGAAGTTTCGTCGGGTTGTAAAACTTTCTCTATTAAAAGGATGCTAGAACAACCAGCTTCCTTGACTAGAAAATCTAAAACTTCGACATGCCCAACGTCTACTTTCTTTTTGGTGTGGTGGATGCCTTCAGAAGAAACAAACTCGAGAAGACTGTCTGACGAGTTTCGCTGGTAATGTTCAGAAGTACCAATTCTCTTAACAACCGAATCAACAGCAAATGGTCCCATTAAAGATTCTTCACTTCGTTGCTCTGCAAGTTCTTGAGGTGAGATGTTCAGGGGTGACAGAAAAAAATTAACAAATAAGTAAATAAACATGAACCATATTGTTAAAAAAAATGGGATAAGAAGATTAGAAGAGGAGGGCTAGTGTACCAGTAAATTGGGAGCGCTTGGAACCTCTGGATCGTTTTCATCCTTTAAAAAAAAACCCATTACCCAACTTCTTCGGCTTCTTTGAGGGTCTTTTCCGATGACGGTCACTGGTGCTGCTATGACTCTTCTCTCTAATTGGGTATGAAGCATCTTTCTGTGAGATAGGTATTGTCTCTTCAATAAACAAATCTGTTTGCCTCCTTGGGTGGTCCCTTTACCCTACCGTAGTTTAGGTTGCGTTGGAGGAGGAATGGTGCTGGTCACTAAATGATGTTTATTCTCTTCAAAGTAATTTTCGTGTTTCGTTAGCCACCAATCCCTAAATTACGAAGTGACATGGTTATGTGGATATAATGTACGGGCCGACAAAAATACTTGAGATGAGGTCCTATTCCTCACAAATCCTTCAGTAATATAACATGCTCTTCGGAATGGCAGGAGGGATTCCCCCTATGTCTTTAGGTAGATCTTGATAAAAGCCAAATTGTCTGCTGAACCGATAAGAGCTATACAATTCAATAATCGATATGCCCCCACATAGGGACGATACATAGCATGATCGCATGCTGGAAAAATGTGGAGACTTGTTAAAGGATAGGTATTCATTATCAATCACGTGGTCATGTTTATTCCTGCCCTGAGTGTTCACGTGCCACTGAATACTTTCCCCTTTGTGAATTAAGTCTATACTCCCCGAAATAAATTGCGCTATCTTCGCCAGAAAAGTTTGTCATCTTTGGACCCTAAACATCCACAAGAACAGGATAATGGGTGTTAAAGTAATGAATGATCCACCTATAGACATAGTGCATGGGAAAGCAGAAGTCCATATGTCCGATGTGATAGAATATACAAGCATGCAACGGAAGCAAACAGAATCAATAAGCACTCTAATTACATTTAATTTGAGTTCTAAATCATGTTATTTTAGAAAATCAAAAGTGAGTTTCAAGTTTCACATACCTTTGTTGAATTCTCTCAAATCCAAGTTGCTTTTCACGTCAATTCAACTCTTTGTTAGTGAACCATCAATAGATCTTCTCTACTATTCTCAGCCTTGAATTTGAGTGAATTTGTGAAATTGGGTTTTAGAGAAAGAACGAGATAAGTGCAGAAATCCTTTTCTTCAGCTCAATCCTCAGACCTCTCTTCTCTCCTACTCGAAAATCAGGAGTTTTATCCACTTATTCCATGCAAGCACTCACCAGCAACAAAATTGCCAACTTCAAGTTGCAAACTTTAGTAGGATTTGTGTGGGAATGCATGAAGAGCCCCTCATGCTATAAAAAATGTGGGCAAAACCCACTTTGTCAATTAATTTTCAATTTTTCCTTTAATTCTGAAATTTGATTTAATTAATTCATAATTAAATCTAAAAAAATAAGTTTCCCAAATTGAATTAAAATTAGATATTAATTTATTTTTAATTAATTAATTAATTAAATATTAAATATCAAATTAATCACACACCTAGTTTTAATTCATGAATCCTATTCATGTAATTTAATATTTAAATCAACATTTAAATATTATAAACTCTCCAATTTCGTTTAATTTCAATATATGAACCATTAATTATATTAAATATAATCATACAAACCCTAATTCGAATTTGAACCTATTTAAATTCAAACTATAATTTCAATTTGAACAATTCAAATTGATATCATTTTAAATTCACTCAATTTATTAATTCAAGGTATTCATGTTTTACGAGCTAGTAGAGGGACCTTGTGGACCTACAGATCATGAACTCCAACGATTTAAGATTAACTGGCTAAAACTCTTTAGTCCAAATTAATCAGCATTCGTTAACCATCAAGTCACACTACTATAGCTTGATGATTGCACTCTCCTCACTATAGATATATTTGTGTCCACATGATTTAACCATAACCAGTAAGTCGACCCTTCACAAGTTGGTTGTAATAACTGTTGGGTTAATATCTTGTTTTACCCCCGATATTACATCTTGCTCCTTAAGTTCCTACCGATCCTCTAATGAACAATCGATTTATGATCCAATCACTAAACTGGATCCCTTTCGGGCCAGTGAGAGGGTGGGGCCCCTTATTCAAGACCTAGATTCAGTTACTTAAGAGAACAACTTTTCTCCTATCCCAAAATCGGGTAGACGTGAACTCCATCTTGCACCCTATATCCTCAGCTATCTACCCGGTCTTACCCTGAAATGGAAGGCTTATTGAGCTGGCGCTGTTGAGCCAATCCTCACCCATGAAAATCTAAAGATAATCCCAAATAAGTAAGAGTTCATAGTTAGCTCAGGATTAAGATCGAGTTACTTAGGTCATCTAAGCGAAATAGCCAGTCTTAAATAGTAAACAACGTTATAAAGTAAGAGTGACTTATTTCTTGGTCCGATATTATGCAAACTCATTGCATAGGACACCCCCACTCCTCATGTCAATACATGAACGAATCAGGATCACTTCATTTGTAGTATCTTTACAACAACTTGTAACCGCTACAGAGTAGGCCACATCCAATAGTGTTACCAGAATAAGGCACCTAACCTTATTCATATACTATAAACCATTTTGGCTATGTACTCAAACTTGATCCATCTTTATGTCTCTACATAAAATTCAAGTATTCATGTAATAGCCATGGATCTTAATTTATTGGATTTAAACTATATGAATGCAATTTAAAGATTCAATAACAACTTTATTGAAGAAATGTTGAATAACACCTTTATTGATAGTAGAATGTGTTTAACAATACAAACTGCGAGTTTTAGGACACACAACCCAACACGTTGGGGTTTGAAGCTTTAGCTATCATCCCCAGGCTGTGATATATGTTTGCTAAAATCGGGACAATAAGGCTAAAGATATCTCCACCAACCATTAAACTAGCAATTCTAAAGACGTCGGGATAAAGATAGGCTCCTTTTTTAGGAAATATGAAGGGGCATTGATGCGTTATTTTATTAAATGTGGAAAATGGATGATATGCGTTGATGGAATTACGTTGTGCACTCAAGTTTCCCCAGCGGAATTTAAGTGTAAATTCCTCTGAGTTTCCTAGTAAGTTCAGGGTCGAACACAGGGACTTGCGAAAATAGTTGCGTTAGAGATTTTTATGAAAACTTGCGGTAACGGGTAAAATAAATAAGGTGGTTGGTTTGTTGTTGCGTTAATGGAAATAATAATAAATGCGGCAGAGTTCAAAAAGAGTTGCCAACGGGAAATACAATGAATATGCGGTGAATGGGTTGAGAAGGGTTTCGGCTAACACTCCCTAGGTTGCGATCATGCCTTGCGATCATGCAACATGCATACAATAGTAAACCACCTCTCGGCGTGAATGCCACGACTTCTAAGGCTAGAACGCATGCGATAAATATGCGATAAGTCTATAGGGTTTACACATAAACCTCTATTTCTATTTATGCGATGACAAAATGACATTCACACAAATATGCGACCGCATAATATCATTCATATTCCTAGGATGCATGTGATGCAAGTAGACAAACAGAGCTTATCTCTAAGTCCCTATTTCTTGTTTATGCAGGCCTAATCTTACTCTTTCAAGTCAGATTCTAACCTAGCTCTCTCGAGACATTAGGTTCTTTCTTTAGATTCCCTCTCGAGCAACTCTAAAGGGATGTTTCACACAACATAAAACAAGACAATCGCAAGCAATGAACTTCCTAGATCATGTTAGCTTAGTTCCTCTCAACCCATTCAACTAGTTTAGCTACTCATGCGAATTAAGAGAGTGAGCAGATGTAGAAATATAACTTCCATTGAATAGATAAAAGATGAAGTACAAAATAACAATGCAAGTACAGTAAAGAGCCTGAAGCAATTTCTTGCCACCAGGTGTTACACTGTTCTACTCGTGCTCTAAAGGTATTCTCGCTTTTGCGAGAGTCAACCTGCTCTCTACTCTTACACCCCAAGGTTCTCTCTCGAGCCGCCTTGGACGATCTCCGACGTCACCACCCTTCTTTAGCTCCGCCGTGAAATGGAAAATAAAACTATGAACAAAGGTGTGAACTTGTAAAGTGATGAAGTAATTGACTACTTAACCCCTTCTCTGAAGAATACACTTGGTATTTATAGGGCATCAAAGGTGAAAGACGGCTTTTCTCTCCTGGCTGTACAGATGAGACAGCTTTAATTCCTGACTGATACGTCGGATAATTGTCACCGATAAAGCTGGATGTACTTTATTACCGTTATCGGCTGTCAACTTAATTTGGATTCAACTATTGTCAGCTTTCAGTTCCATCGATCTTAATTGTCCTTTCGTCTGGATGCGTCCACCATGTTTCGGTGATTCTTCTTGGGTGGATGTTTGCAAGCACGATCAACGCAAAGTCTTGCGGTGAAGTTGCGCTCGATCGATGTTTTCTTATGATCGCATTCTTTGCATTGCGTTAATGCATTATTCTACACAAAAATATAAAGATCAACTGCCCTAATGCGTTGGACGCATGCGATCGCAATATGTAGAGCTTATGCTTAATGGACACAATTTAACATATTCTCTCAACACAATCCAACATTGTTTAAGATAATGTGCATTCCTGCCTGTTATCAGGCACGACCAACAAGATAAAAAGGCTGCTAGGTACGTCTTATCCTGCAAGTTGTCTTCTACCCTAAGTTTCAAGACAAACATAGTTTCTCTAACCGACCATGCTGAAATGTGATTCCTATGCCACTTGGATTATGGGTGGACCAAACGAGGAACCTTCTTTTGCTTTCTACCTGAAGGTTTATCATACTTTCGAGTACCAAGAAACCAAAACGAAATCTAGGAGTTGTTGGTTACCAGAGAATCACTTTTGGAGACTATTCCACGATCATTCTTTAAAGACACTGCATGATCCTTCCTCTGTGAACAAACTATCGAGTAGTACACTCGGAAAATATATTCGCAAGTCTTTGGCAGATACCTTTCTTTTTGTCATGAGCCAGTTAGCTCTTCGAAGGTAGGAATAACTTCCTCGTAAAATCTCACTTTAATTGGAAAACCCCCAAAGGACTATAAATCCTACAAAGAGATTGATAACTTGTCTGCCATAGTGTGAAGAATGTTAGTGGAAGGGCACCGGGCTTCACATAAGGCTCGAACAACATCGTTATTGCAATCATACGTGTACAAAAAGGCCATCACCGCACCGAACAAATGAATTTCATTAAGAAGTCATTCGTTTTAGCTAACTATGAACTCTACCATTCCCAATAACAATCAGTAAGGGTGAACTCTCCAGGGACCTTTGTTATGGTGCTCCAATGGTTTCATCTTCAATCAAATGACAACCAAGAGTTAAGATTCTATCAAAGTTAGAGGCCTCCTTGTAAATGGTAGACTTTAAAGTCCATGCATTTTTATCTAGAATCGTGCCATCATCAAAATCTAGCCAAGCATTTACAAAAGGACCATCTGACGACTCCTCCACGAGAAGGCTATATCCGTCTCTGGCAGGTTGGTCCCTACCGCAAGAATCATAAGATACCTCTTTCTAGATGAACTACGCTCAGTAAAGTAAACCATGACGCTGCAAAACAAAAATAATGGGTGAGTCTCAATCGCATGAAGTTAAAAAAAAAAGAGATGAAAGATGAGAGATTAAAAAAAGCGGATGAATTTTGTCTTTGACGTATTCTAGGCCAGAGTGGTTATAGAACTTTGCGATCAAATCCGGTAGAGCATTGAGCTTGAAACCGATGGAATGCTCAAGTCAAAGACTTAAGCCAAAGTCAACTGAATCCTCATGTTGCATATTACAATCGAAGCCAATGGAACACTGGGATCAAAGCTAGTAGAGCACTGAGCTTGAAACTAGTGGAATGCTCAAGTCAAGAACTTAAGTTAAAGCCGACGGATCCTCAGGTTGCACACTAAGATCAAAGCCAATGGAAAACTGAGATCAAAATCTGCAGAGCATTGAGTTTGAAACTGACAGAATGCTCGAGTCAAGGACTTAAGCCAAAGCTGACCAAATCTTCAGGTTGCGCATTAATATTGAAGCCAACGGAACTTTGAGATCAAAGTCGGTATAGCACTGAGCTTGAAACCGACGGAATGCTCGAGTTAAACACTGAAGCCAAATTCGACGGAATCTTTAGGTCGTGCACTAAGAACGAAGCCAACGGAACTATGAGATCAAAGCTAGTAGAGCACTGAGCTTGAAACCAACAGAATGCTTGATAATGCACAGAAATGCACATCATCTTAGGCCTTTTATTTAGAATTATGAGGGTTGTTAAGTAAAATATGCGGCGAATATGTTAGGAATTCATGAGAAAACAAGTTTGCATCGATTGGCATTAAGAATCTCAACTAACCCACTATTATGCGTTCAATTGTTTATTTTTGTAGCAACCGCAGAAATCGATCGCATGCACGGAAGCCAGGCTATCGCAAAGATGACCGCATGCGGGAATCTCTCCATCGTAGAGGCGAACGCATATGTTCGATGCATGGATGTTGCGGCCATCAACCGCATGCATCCATCGCATAGAAGTTGCGGTTGTCAAGCGAATGCAATCATCGCATAGATGTTGTGGCCATCAACCGCATGCGTCCATCACATGGAAGTTGCGGCCGTCAAGCAAATGCAGTCATCGCAGAGAGATTACGCTACAGAATAATAACCATAATAGAGGGATGATCGCAAGGTTGGTGAAATGCAAACATGAACGCATATCTCGGGAGTATCAAAAGATGATGTTGACATTTCATCTACCACGTCGTTAGCAGCAGAGATTCAGAAAAGGACCATCACGTCGCGAGTGTCAGATTCAGAGCAGGTCCATTAATGCTGTCGGCGATCAAGCTCTATAAATTGAAGTCGCTAAGCAGAATTTCAAATCATCCAAGTTTCTACCTTCGGGTGGATCCTTGTGATCTAGACGAAAGCGTGAGATGATAGCTTGAGAATTCTGTATCTCTTTCATCCATTCCGAGTGACGACCGAAGCCTACATTGAAGTCAGAGCTCGAGAGAGTCTGCTCCACCACCCATCCATGGCACCACTGGTAGCCTTGACACACATCTGCTGGAAGCAAGACATTACTTCCAGCTGGTCCTTCCATTTCTCTTCTTTCCTTGTATGGTATTACATTTTATCTTAAGGAATTAATACATTTTGTGATCAATACATTTCTATATTTTCCTTCGACTCCATCTCCATCTTCATTTACTTAGCATTCTTAACTTTCATTGCATCACTTAGTGAGACCGTTAGAGTATCGCATACTTAATCATGCGACATAGGAATATGAAGCATGTAGCAAACCATCGGGAGGTGTACGTTGCGTGAGTGTTGTAAGAAAACCTTATTATGTGAAGCTGTAGCAACGCTTATCTATAAGCAGACGCAATGCTTCTCTATGAGTAAAATTAGCAGTAACTAACTGCTCAGGAGGGCAAGTGGTTGGTCACATTAAGCAATGTAAGCAAGTGTTCACTAGAGATAGGAATAAGCTTACGTCAGCCAGGTTTATGCGATTACCTTGTCTTATGAGCACATCATTCATCATTTAGGCATACATGGGAGAGTAGTCTAAAAACCAAATCTAAGTCTCAGGAGAGCGGATTGGATCGCATAAGAAAGAATGGGGAACTTAGAGATAAGCTCTGTTTGCTATTACACAGCGCATGCACCCTACAGATAGGATATTGCATGCGTCCAGAAGTAGGATACGGTGGTGTGTGGTCATCTCGCTTATGTGTGAGAGCACGTGAGCGGGTTATGGAGGCTTAGAAATAGGTTTCTCGACACTATCGCATATACATCGCATGCATCCTAGAATTAGGTACAAGTGTGTGTAGCATAATCGCATAGCTTGCGTTAGCTGGGGTTGCCCTTGCGGTCAAGCTCGGTGTGCAGTGAAGACATCTTCACATTTTATCTATTTTTCCATGCATTTTACTACGCGTTAATAGTTTCCGTGTCTCTACCTCTCATTCATATTCCCACTGCTTTATCTGTTAGTTAGGAATAGAAGTAGTTTATAGCTTATAACCTCCATCATTCTTTCATTCATCCACCGCAAACACATCACCGCATAACATTTAGTTACAATTCCTTGAGTTCGACCTCGGATCATCCGAGAAACCTACGTTCTCGTTATACTTGGTGAGAGCGCAAGAAAACTTGTGGCAGGAACGCATGGTCATTGCATATGAGATCAACGCATACATTCCATTCCAATGCATGACTACCGACGCATGAGAACCAACGCATAACTTAAGACATGCATCACATATTGCATTCACTAATTTTTGTCATCAAGTTTTAATGGACCTGCTCTGAATCTGACACTCACGGCGTGATAGTCCTTTTCTGAATCTCTCTGCTAACGGCGTGGTAGGTGAAATGTCAACATCATCTTTTGATACTCTTGAGATATGTGTTCATGTTTGCATTTCATCAACCTTGCGATCATCCCTCTATTATGGTTATTATTCAGTAGCTGCAATATCTTTGCGATGACCGCATTCACTTGACAACCGCCACTTCTATGTGCTGGACGCATGCGGTTGATGGCTGCAACATCCATGCGTCGAATGTATATATTCACCTCTGCGATGGAGAGATTCCCACATGCGGTCATCTTTGCGATAGCCTGGCTTCCGCGCATGTGATCGATTTCTGCGGTTGCTACAAAAATAAACAATTGAATGCACAATAATGCATAATAGTGGGTTAACTGAGATTCTTAATGTCGGTTGATGCAAACTCATTTTCTCATGAATTCCTAACATATTCGCAGCATATTTTACTTAACATCCCTCATAATTCTAAATAAAAGGCCTAAGATGATGTGCATTTCTGCACGTTATCAATGCTCAAGCCAAGGACTTAAGCCAAAGTCAACGAAATCCTCAGGTCGCGCACTAGGATCGAAGCCAACAAAACTCTCAGATCAAAGCCAGTAAAGCATTGAGTTTGAAACCAACGAAATGCTCAAGCCAAGGAATTAAGCCAAAGTCGACAGAATCCTCAGATCATACACTAAGATCAAAGGCAATGGAACTCTAAGATCAAAGCCAGTATAACATTGAATTTGAAACCAACAAAATGCTCAAGCCAAGGACTTGAGCCAAATTCGACGGAATCCTCAGGTCTCACATTAAGATCGAAGCCAATAGAACTCTAAGATTAAAGCCGGTAGAACACGGAATGCGCAAGCCAAGAACTTAAGCCAAAGCCGACGAAATCCTCAAGTCGCGCACTAAGATCGAAGCCAATGGAACGCTGAGATCAAAGTCGGTAGAGCACTGAGCTTGAAATTGATGGAATGCTCAAGTCAAGGACTGAAGCCAAATTCGACAGAATCTTCAGATCGTCCACTAAGATTAAAATCAACAAAATGATGAGATTAAAGCGGTAAACCCCTAAACCTATTTTACTAATTAATTGTGCTTAAGTTTCTATGATAATGAGTTAATGGTGTTTATGTAGTTGAATGTTATGTAAATATGTTATGATTGTGTATAATGTTAAAAAGAGGAAAATTTCCTAAGTGTTAGAAATGTGTGCTCTCGGGTTGTAAAGGGCAGACAATACTTAGGAAACTCGAGAGCTTAAAGAAATGGAAAGTTAGGCATGTGGCCAATTTGGAAGAGGGCATAAAATTTCCTAAGTATAAGTAGTTGAGCTATCGGGTGAGATAAGAGAATTAACACTTAGATGGAAATCAGAGGACTAGATGCGATGAAGGCATGTGTTGTGCGATTAAGGGTCCAAGGGAAGAAAATGGGTTAAGTTTAATAAGAGGCATGCATCAATGGTCATTTTGGGGGATTAGGAAAAGCCAAGATGGACGAAATACGAGCAACTAAGTTTTCCTAGGTGAGTGCATGCTAGGCACTAAGTGATGCTAAGGAGATTAGTAAGCTTGGTCCAAGGCAAGGGTTAGGGGGCCATAGGGTGCGCGATGGCCGGAAGGCTTAAAGGCTGAAGCGTGTGGTTGTCCAAGGGCTATGCGAAGGCTAGAGGTTAATAAAAGCCTTAATGAACGACATGCCTAAGCATGAGCACCTAAGACAAGTAAATGTATGCATAGGTTAGTGATGTAGTGACTGAGGGAGTGTGACGCTGTTTGAGTATGCATTGGCTAAAAGAGAGACTTGCATGGACACAAGTCTATGCGTTAGTAAAAGGCTTCAACACCCAGCTTAATCACCCAATTAGTGGGCTAAATGGCCTGATTAGAGGCCATAAGTGAGCTTAGTGCGTCATATGTCATCTTAGGGATGCTATCTGATCATGCAACCTTTAATATAAAAGAAAGTTAGAAATTAGGAGCTCGGTTTTGGCATTCTACCTGTGCTAAAAAATAAGAGTTACTGCCAACCTGAAGTTTGAATGGTAAAGAAGTTAATCCAGGGCTACCGAAGGAAAATTCTCATGGAATTGAGCTAACAGCTGAAGAATTCCTCAAATGCTCGATATTCTTAGGTTACTTGGACAAGTTGTAAATATTGGTGAATTCCAAGCTCGTGGAGAGGAATCAAAGACTAAAATTTTAAGGTAAGTTTGTCAAGATGTTTGGGAATAAGTTCTTAGAAGGAAGTTTCATGAGATTAAGTCTGGAATTTAAGTTATTTAAGCTAGAAGTTAAATCTGGAATTTTGGTTAGATGAACAAGTTGGAAACTACCACCCAAGCATAAGTAAGCAGTTGATTGGCTGAGGTTAAGCATTGGTGAGAGCATGCATAGTCGAAGGTATGTGATAGAGTAAGCAGACGTTTACCGCAGTGTGCATGCAAGGTGCACGAGAGGCTGTGTGCAACGGAAGAGGCGCGCTGAGGGTTGCAGCCACGAGCGCCCATTGCAAAGGTGAGGTAGGCGCATCCTGGCGCCATTGAGCATCCGTGTGCAGATTACTACCCACTTAACTAATCACAAGGTAAAATATGGTTAAGGATGGTAATGCCCTGAGTACTTATATACTGGGGATGCATCGAGTAAAAAGGTATGAAATGATGCATTGAACTAGATTTGGACTTAGTATATGTTAAAGTCGAATAGTGAAGTTAAGCTCAAGAGGGAGCTAAAGGCATTAACCAACAAGTCTTATTATTTTTACAGGGAAAACACATATAGAGGAGGCCTACAACCCTTTGAGGAAGTTACTCAAAGACAGTGAGTGACTAGTTTTCAAATGTTTACTAAGTGATTTACTAATGGACTTAAAACGCATAGTTAGTTTTAACTTGATTTTCTTAACACATGATTTAAGTATTGGAAATTGACGTTGAACGCATGATCTATAGCTTAACGACATATTTTATATATAACTTTCATGCATTCCAATTAAGCTTTATTCCATGTT
This sequence comes from Benincasa hispida, assembly GCF_027475165.1. Lineage (NCBI taxonomy): Eukaryota > Viridiplantae > Streptophyta > Magnoliopsida > Cucurbitales > Cucurbitaceae > Benincasa > Benincasa hispida. The sequence goes on along the minus strand of NC_143485.1, from coordinate 41,986,530 downwards.
TTAGCATGAGACTAATGTCACACCTCGCTCCAGATTACCCTCATAACCTGGATGGAATGGTACCAACCCTTTTGCTGGCACTTACTGTCTATCTAACCTGTTAAATTTTGCTCAAACCTTGAATATATACATATCATCAATATACGAACATATTAACTCAAAACTTAACACATTTACATTACAGGGTTTCGCAGCATTGTTCATACATGAATATTACAACTTAGTGAGCCCCATCTAGAATACTAGTCACTAGACAGACACATGTGTACTACTAATACAGGTCTTCAATTACGCTTCCATCAACCTATTTCTTTGAGTGGCAGAGCAGCAGTAGAAAAGTCTTTTGGGAACTGACCACTACCTGAAAGGAAAACATTTGAAAACATGAGTTAGAAGCCTAGTGAGTGACTTAATAAAAACATAAATCTCAAGCTTAAACTGAAAGCTTGAAAACATAATACTGGAACTAAAATATGCCAAATAAACGTGTACATAAAACCTTTAAAACCATTGTATCTGAAACCTGAATCTTAGTTGAGAATGAACATCCATCGCTCTAATTCCCAATGCCAAGCCATGGCCAGATGAGACCCATACTTTGATCTCTTTATACTAAACTATGGCTAAGAGAGACCCCTACATCGATATCTTTAAATATATATCGATGGGCATCTCAAGCAACTTCCTCTAAACATAAACATTGATAACTACTCTTAAACACCATTAAACATCATTATTCCCTAGTTGAGAACGAGCATACATCGCTCTAGCTCTCAATGTCTGTTACCGGCCAAGAGACCCATACTTCGGCCTCTCATTCAGAACAGCCTACGTGCACGTGGAGTTTTCTATGTACCGTCAACACCTTAGGTACATTTATTCAGATACCTTCCTTACCTCTAGTATCCCTTTTCATTATGTTTAGGAATACCAACGCATGTACTTTGACAATCTTAGGTATTTAAAACATAGTACATCAAGCTTCATTCAACCTTAGTTTTAACCCTAACGCATGCTTCATACTTTGTAAAATAAGTTGGCTTAAATCATGTTGAACTAGCTTGTAAAAAACCATTAGCATGCGTTAGACATGGAAAATATATTTGGAAAACTCATACCTTAGTAAACATCATGCATTGATCATGCTTTCAATCATAGAAATAAGTTGCTTGGAATCACATAAAATCTAGCATGAGAATAACTTTGCTCAATCCCTCGACGTCGTATTACTTACGTGCACGTGCTTATAACTGAGTACTGTCGTACCTTAGGTACTTAACTAGGATACCTTCTCATTGTCCTTCAGTATCTGTCGTATAACTAGTCATAAACATTTAGTTGAAAATTAAGGCTTAGTGCTCAAATCATCATACTAGTTCATCATGAAAATGGAGTTACTAAAACATGCTGAAAGTATTTGGACAAGATAACATACTTAAATCATGTCAATTTCCATGGAAAACATGTTTTACTTAGCATGAGAAATAGCTTCAAACATATGTTGCTTGGCACTTCATATAAACACTTAGCATGAGAAATAACTTCAAAGAAATCATGATTTCTAAATCATTAAAACATTAAATCACTACATAGTCACTCATAGTTCGTCGGGGCTCTTAACAGTTTATACACCTCTCCGAGCTCTTCTTGGCCTGAAAGGACATAATTCCCAGTTAACTTCCTTAGAATTCTTAGCAAAATACCTCAACTAGTTCGTTTACTAATGGAAATTTCCTCATCAAAACAACATTGCTAGCGAGATAACCATTATGAGTGAATTCATCCTCATGAGCGAGATCAAACTTTTCCCTAGCAAAACTTCAACCTAGCGATACTCACCACACCAACGAGATTCAGCCCAAATTTCCAGCGAGATTTTCTTCTTGAGCGAGATCTTTAGCACAAAATTAGCGAGATTATCATCCTGAGCGAGATCCTCATGCTTCTTATCTCGCTCTCGCTCTCTACGGTGAGCTGTTTGCTTGTTCTTCCCAAGCGGCTGTCTGCTTATGCACAGATTTTCTACTTCAACTTCAAAAATTCATAACTCAAAATCCTGAACTCTTTTCAAGAAACTTCCTTCTACAAACTTGTTTAGAATCAAGTTAACAATATTACCTTAAAATTTCAGCTCAAAATTCTTCGTTTTGATCTGGAGATTCAAACCTTCATCATTGGCCCCAATTCAAGTAGCTGCATGCTTGTTCAACAATTTCCAGTTCAAACTTCAAAAATATATAACTCGATTTCCAGGCTTCATCTTAAAAATTTCCATTCTACAAAGTTGTTTATAACTGAGTTAACAATATTACCTCAAATTTTTAGCTCAAAACAATTCGTAATTTGTCCTTGAGCTTTAATTCTTCACTGATGGCCTAGATTCACCTGAGAAACGAACCCTTCGTATTTATCTTGCACCTCTGGCCTTATTCCAACGAGTTTTCCCCCCAGCAGCACAGCCACAGAAAATAAACACAGAGAGCTTTCAAATGCCACTGAAATTACATAAATAGCCTAAGTAGTTTGTCCAAACCAACCCAATGAATTCGACCTTCTTGCTTATATCACCGCCCAAAATCCAGCATGAACCTTCCTTGTGCCACCTTGCCCACTATTGGTGATGAAGGGCTAGGATTTAGCAAATTTTCTTTTGTTAACTTTACTCACAATATTACTTCAGCACTACACCTCATTAGATGGCATGGTCTCATCCATATGCTTATTATGTATTCCATCATCAAGCATGACCTTCTTTAGCCTAACCGAGTTTTGTCCTACTTTTACACTTAGCTACCTAAGAGCTTATTTCTTCTTGCTTCCATCTTCTATCCTTCCTAAGACATGGTTTCATTAAGCTCATTAGAAGACATCACATTACTTACTCTTACTTAAAATAATTAAGGTTCGGGTTTTACAACTAAGCTCTTCAAGGATGTCCTATAGTATGTTGAGTATGTTATTTTATGATAAAGATTCATGTAAAGTTAAAATGTTTTATGCTTTGTATGTATAACCTACTCTTGGACATTGGTAACAAAGGTATGGTAAGGTAGCCAGTTACATGGAGATCCTTACTACTAAAGGTATGGTAAGGTAGGCAAGATCCTATTCAGTTCTACGTGCATGTAAGTTCTAGTTGTCGACATTGATGAGATCGAGCAAAAGGGCTCTCTCTCACTAAGGTTATTTGAGATTGAGCAAAAGGGCTCTTTCACATGCTTAAGTAGAGGAGTAGAGGTGTTTTGCAGGAAATGATGATTAGTTTTGTTTCAGGATTTTTTATATGCCATGTTTTTTACTCTTCCAGCTTTAATCTTAAACCCTGTAAATAGAATTGTAATGTTTTATGAAAAACATGTTTATGTTATTCATGTACGAAAGCATGTTTCTTAAAGTAGTCATCCACTAGGTATTTTATGCTCATTCTTTTAAATGTTTTCTCTCTCCACGTAGCGGTTGATGTCCCGAAGCCTAGAAGATCTGCCAGTTAGTCACTACTTAGGATCATCCAAGGTTTTAAAGTCTAGGTGGTCCACTTGCTATGTTTAGACCTTGGTTTTGTTTGTACATGTCATGGGAAGGGGGCGAAATGGTAGAACTTGTGTCAAACTGTTGTTGTATTAAACTTAAGTTTCCAAAATTTGTTAATGTATGTTGGTTTGGTCACTGTTTAGCGGTCTATATATATGTGTGTGTAGTGGTTTAATGATGAGGTTATGGTAAGATTAGAGATTGTGAACTGCTAATCAGGTTTGTTAGGTGCTAAGGAGACAGGTTCATGGGAACAGATTGGAGAGTAGTCGTCATAAGAGGGTTGACGACTACTGTCTTCACATCATTTTTAAGATTTAGAAAATAATCTGGGAGGGGATGTGACAAAAGCTCTGAACGAACTCTCATCCTATTCATAGCTACAAAAAAAAGAGAGAAAAAAAACCACAAAGGGTATGCGATGGTTGACAAAGCCAGAAAAAAAAGATACTCCCTGAAATGTGAGTTACCAGTAACTTTAATTCAGATAAAAAAAGCAATGGGGCAAGTTAGTAATAATAATACTAATAATAAAGTTTCAAATAACAAAAATGGGAGTTTTTTTTTTTAAAAAAAAGAAATCAGAAGAGAAAGAAAAGAAAACGGAAAAAGAAAGATAAAGAAATAAAAAGAAAGCAGAAAACAAAGAAAAGAAAATGGTAAAAAAAGAAAAGGAAACAAGAAAAAGAAAAAGCTTGTTTGTAAAAAAAATAGAAGAAACTGAACTCTATATATATATATATATACACATACATATATACATATATGTCCGTGCATATATTTTTAAGGTATAAACTATTTTAGTTTGAGAAAGAAATAGTAAACTCTATAGCAAATAATAAAAAAAATGATGAATGTAAAATAGTAAAAACTGTAGCAAATAATAAATATGATAAAAAATGAGGATTTTGAAATAGTGCTAACCATAACTAATTGAAGATTATAAAATAATATTTACAGGTGGTTATTATAGTCTTATGATTGTTCTAAACGTCATCTTATTTGTAAAATCGATTAGTTTGATTCGATTCTTGATTAACCTCAAAACTGACCAAATCGGATGCTATCAACCTTAGGTAATATAGACTTAATTGGATATTTATACTTTTGAATTTTTGGATTAAATTTTTTAATTAATATTTTGCCGTCGATCTTACATTAACTTTTAGGTTACTTTCAAAAAAAAAAAAAAAAAAAAATCTAGTGAATTAGATTTAACTATTTAGTTAGAGTTTTAATTTTTAAAGGCAGGGAAAACGAGTAAAAACAGGAAAAGACAAAATATAATAATAATCACATTAAAAAAAAAAAAAATGAAAAAACCCTACGAGGGTTCAGCTTCTTCCAGTTATTGTCGACCCCTCTCCTCCTGCTCGGTTTTTCTTGTCCGGCGGCGATTGTAGTCAACCCACGAGCAGCGGTGTCGGCCACAGACACCGGCGACCCTTCATTGCGCACCACGCCCGCGTATTTTTTTCCCCCTCTCTTTCTTTCGATCACTCTCAACATCTCACTCTCCCATTGCCCAGTCTTCCAGCGCCGCGTTCGCAGCCACCGTCCTCTCCGCTCATCAGCAAACCAACGCCGCTGTGTGCCTCGCCGAAGACGTTCGCCGTGAGCCACCATTCTTCGCCGGATTCTTGGCTGTGCGTAAGATTTTGGTGCTTTTGAGTTTTCCTCTGGAAATAATTCGAACACCCATTGAGTTTTGCATGAAATTAATGTCACCCTAATACATCTGGATTCTAAATTGGAGATTTGAAAGCTTTTTAGGTGCTGTCCAGCAGCAGTTCAGGGTATTCAAAGATACTATTGGCGAGTTTTGAGTTTTGAGATACAGTATAAGCTCTGGTGGAATCAGCAGTTATGTCTGCAGTGGAAGAGAAGCTAGATGAAATCGAACCTTCAGCAATGAATAATGATGATTCGGTGGAAGAAGATGAAGGAGAGGAGGACCTTTCATGGTCATCAGACTCTGAGATTGGAGATGCATTGGACTGGTTGGATGCAAAGGGAGATAGAGAAGCAGTAGATGGGGCATTTTCACTCAATGCTAGGCGTCCTAATGCTCATGGTGGGCTTTATTCTCGTCAAAATTCCTCAACTCTTCAACCTCTCTCAAATCGGAACCAAAAGTTTACCAATCACATTCGAGCTTCACCTCTTGCAGTATGTTATACTTATTTTATTTTCTGATTTCCTATGGTTGGTTAGGTTTACTATTGTGTTGATAATATAAGGCTGTTATCCCATATAACTGAGTGACACCTTAATTATTAATCCTGTTTTGTTAATATAGGAATGGGAAGGGAGGTTTAATGTGGGAATGTCAAATTCTGTTACCACTGCTATTCGTGACAGTGTCAAGGAAATGGCTATAGGGAAGACAAAAACTACAGAGAAAGCCGATCGTGCAACTGTTGAACAGGTTGGCGGCAATAACATTTTATTGGTTTTCTCTTGAAACAATCCAATCCCTTGTGCACTGTAAGTACTTATATAATCAAATTGCATGATTACTGTAGGCAATCGATCCTAGAACTCGAATGGTTTTATTCAAGATGCTCAACCGAGGTGTTTTTCATGACATTAATGGCTGCATTTCTACTGGGAAAGAAGTATGTACTATATAATTTATTTTGTAACTGAAATATGAATAGTCTTTTTTAATAATTATGTTTTTATCTAGTAGGTTATTCTGAGGAGTATTTATTCATTTGTCTTTATTTATTCATGTGTCTTTCTCTGTCTTTCATCAACAGGCTAATGTCTATCATGCAACAAAATCTGATGGTCAAGAATTCGCTATCAAAATCTACAAAACTTCAGTTTTGGTGTTTAAGTATGTCTTAAGGCTATTTAGTTTGATTTGGAGTTTGTTGCTTTGGTTCCATTCAAAGGTTTTACCAACTAGGTTCAGCAATGATGATAAAAGCATTTTTTTTGTTAGTTTGAATTGTGCATGAGAGTGATTGTCGTAGTTTGGTTATCCCTTCTATTTGTTAATAAAAAATGCTTACAATTTTGTGATCTTTTCATTTTAAGTATATATGGTAAACAGGGGCTTTTATCACTATATTTTTTGAGACATTAGGGCGAACCATGTCTTCTAATGATATAAAACTAAGAGGGGTGTATCACATTGGCATTTTGAAACTCATCTCTGCATCAATGTCCCGAGCTTATTTTATTATGCCGGTCAATTTCAGGGATAGGGATCGCTATGTCCAAGGTGACTACCGTTTCAGACACGGATATTGCAGGCATAATCCCAGGAAAATGGTTAAGACATGGGCCGAGAAGGAAATGAGGAATTTGATGAGGTAACCATGCCAACTATTTCTTGTTCCTATCCTAAGAGATTTCCGTTTTGGTTGCTGTCAACTTAAGCTTATTTTCTCTGATATAAAACATGTGACCAACATTTTAAGATAAAGGTGTTGTATGAACTTTTGGATTCTAATTGTTATAGTGTTATCTAGGCTCTATAATACATATTTCATTTTTTGGTTCTGTTTCTGAAGTTCTTGCTTGTTCCTCTCAAGTTCTCTATTATGGTTTTCATCAATCTTGATGAAACACTTGAATTCTCCAAATCTAAAAACAAAAACAAGTTTTTGGATACTACTTTTTTTAGTTTTCAAAACTTGACTTGGTTTTTTAAAACATGAGTAAAAATTGGATAATAAAAAATATAAAAGTATGATTCTTAAGATGTGTTTATAAGCTTAAATTTTTAACTAAAAACTAAGCTTAAATTTTAAACGAAAACGAAAAATCAAATGGTTATCAAATGCGACCTTAAGTATTCAATGGTTGAATCAATTGAGTTGCATGCAAATTTTACATCCATGGCAATTTTTTTATATAATCTTTGTATCATAATGTTTGTTACCTTGAATTTTCAGGTTAAAAGCTGCAGGAATTAGATGTCCGACTCCTCTCCTCTTGAGACTGCACGTGCTGGTTATGGAGTTCATTGGTATGTATACCCCTTCCCTGAAATTATGTTCCTGAATAATCAATCATTTTCATTTAATGTCAGATGTTTTCTTCATTTTTGGTTTGTTTTGTTATTAGGTTTGAACATGTGGATGTTCTTGATGTTGGTGTACTTTTTCCACATTGTTTTGTTAGTTGTTACTCTAACTAGTGTTTTAGAAACCAATCGAGCATCTTCTTTAGTTTCGCCTTTCTTTCCTGCTCTTCATTCAAAACAAGTTTCAATGATGTAAAAAGGACAAACTCATAAAAGGTTACAAAAAGAGGGTTCAATTAGAGTTAGTAGAGAGGAGAAGCAATAGATAGAAAAACGTCTTGAGCAAGACAAGAACTAACAAAAGAACTATTGCACTAGAGGTTTGAAAGTTCCTTGTATCTTGGAATAATACCCCAAATCTCTCTAGTTAGACCTCCTATGATTATTTTTTTAATTTTTTTTTATTTATTTATTTTTATTGTGTGAGCAAAACAGCAGCTTTTCTTTTATGACAAGATCCACCCTGTAAAGAGAACAAACCATTTTGCATTGAGAGAGGCATGGACCATTCAAAGTTAAAAATTTAAAACACTCCTGCACCATTGAATTGATAATCGAGCAAAAGAACAAGTGGCTTGTATTCTCTGTCTGATTCTAGTAACGGATAAGTAGCTTGGATAGAGGGCCTGGGAGATTTCTTGTTTGTGGATCACTAGTATTTAGGATGTTTAACACGTCTAAATCATCCTAATTTTGTATCGAGTACTTTCACCTAACAAACTAGCACTGTATGACTGGCATCTGTTTTAGAGTCACATCTTAAATTGAAGATGTCATTGATTTTCTGCTAGGATACTCATTACTGAGATCAAACTTCATTGACAAAATAGGGATACATAAGTTTACTACCGATTCGAGAGGGTGATACTCTCCCTGTTGTGTGGTACACTAACCACACTAATACATAAAAAGACATCCTCAAAATTACACGTAAAGTAGATATAATAACAACATAACTAAAACAGCTCCCCTAAGGTAGGGAATTACCCCTTCTACCGCTCTTAACATCACATTCACTATTGGGGGCCTAACGTTGTCCTTTTCCTCTTTTGTAGGCAAGACAGGTTGGGCTGCACCTCGTCTTAAGGATGCTGCCTTGTCGTTGAACAGGCTACGGGAAAGTTATTTGGAGGTATGTTTGTATCTGTGAATGTTTTCACTAGAGTCCAGATGCAAGTGGCGTAAATATTGCTGCACCTGCATTTTTCTGCTTCTGCCGTAATATTTCCAAAACCAAAGCTGATCATAGAGGCTGTTAGTGATGGAGTTGTTGACTACTCTTTAGTGATAAATGAATACTGATAGCTATGTACATAATTAATGTTAGAAAGGAAAGTTAGTGCATGCACTTTAGCCCCTCACTTCTGCAGCAACTAGAAGAGGCTGATTAACGCTGGAGTTTCTTAGTTCAATATTTCATTCAAGGATAACATTTGCTCGCATGGCTTCACTGTGGTTATTTTCTTTTCATTTTTTCAGATAATTATTACAATGCGGACACTCTACCAGAAGTGCAAGTTAGTGCATGGAGATCTTAGTGAATATAACATACTTTATTTTGAGGTGAGTGATTGCTGATTGTGGTCGACTGGTCACTGAAAAAAATGGCATTATGGAAAGACGAAAGACTAATGCAAGTCTCTCTTGCATGACAGGGTCACCTTTATATTATAGATGTTTCTCAAGCCGTTGATCTTGACCACCCTCATGCCCTTGATTTCCTCCGTGAAGATTGTCTTCATGTTTCTGTAAGCCTTTGTTTGGGAGTAATTATAAAATGGTTGAAATCACTTTTGTCATATTCAAAAATCATTGTAAAATATGCCTTTAATGATTCAAAATCAATTTTGATGGTATGAAAATCACATTTAAAAGTGTGAAATCGATTTTGTATGATTAAAAGTGTGTTTCAAAGTGATTTTCAACCTGACAAAAGTGGTTTTAACCATTTCAAAATCACTCTTAGACATGTCATTATGCTTGGGGATTTTTCTGCTGCTTCTTTTCTTAACTTCATGTAATTTGGTCTTTTGGTGAAGTGACTTTGAGAGGATACTTTGTACTGACAAACAGGATTTCTTTAAAAAACATGGTGTAGCTGTAATGACAATACGAGAACTGTTTGATTTTATAGTTGATCCATGCCTCACTGATGAGATGGTTGATAATTATCTAGAAGAGGTCTGATATTGAAGAAATTATCTTTTTTAATTATTATTATTAAATTCAGAAAATATCTATTTTTCTACTATGTTTTTTCTAATTGCAGATGCAAGAGAAAATCATGGCAAGAGGTGATATATCAGTGGAGGATGAAATTGCGGATTCTGTATTTGTCCAGGTAACTTACATTTTCAGTTATCAACCATGTGATTGTAGGTTCATTTTGTGATTTGGATTCGTTTGGTTTTAGTTCTTGGATTATTGCAATATATTTTTTAATCGATTTCGCCCCTCTTCCAGTCATATATTCCAAAGACACTGGATAGTGTCAAACATGCTGAGGAGGATGTAATACGTTTAACAAGTGGTCGGGACACTGAAGATATGTACTATAAGACCATTACAGGCTTAAAACAGGCCCTTCCAAGAGTTCAACCTGCGCCGGAGATAAAAGATGAGGAAGAACACCATGCAGACCCAATTGAACCGTCCAAAAATATAACCAGTTTGTCAAATTCTTGCGAGAAAGAAACCGAATCGACATCAGAGGAAGATGAAGAGAGCTCAAATGAGTCAGAAGGAGAACTGGGTTCTTCAACCGAGACGACGCAGATGCCAGTTGACAGGAAAACTGCCAGAAAAGAGAACAAAAAGAAGGTGAAGGAAGAGAAGAGGGAGGCTCGCAAGAACAAGGTCCCAAAGGCTGTAAAGAAACGAAAGAAGAAGTTGGCAAAGTCCCATAAGTAAGGTGAAAACTGGTTCAATAAGGTCCGTTTTGAATGTCGATGGTTACTATTATGAACTGGATCATGTAAAGTTCTTGGTTTATTGTTTATTTATCTTCCGTTTTCATTTGATTTAACAAGGGTACAAATGAAAATGGAGATAATACGATTTTGCTGTCTGATTTATGAGAATTAGGATCTATAGCTTCAAACAGAAACGTTCATATTACTTTTTCATGTTTATTACATGAAAGCATGAAGAAAGTGGTTTATAAAGAAGAGATTTGTATCTTTGTAGTGTATTATATTATTATTTTGATGAATGTAGTCTATTATCTATTCGACTACAACTGTTTATTTATTATTATTATTATTTTAGAATAGATGTGATATTATTATACAACAAGAAGGATCCCACAGTCTGGGATCAAGACATCAAAGCAACAAAACACAAGCAAAGACGGGGTAATAAAACACAAACAAAACCAATAAGAAAAAACCTGAGCAAACCAAATATAAACGTAAAAAAAATCCTAAAACATCGGGGAGAAAGCCAAAGAAGAGAAACCAAATCTCACAACAAGGACAACAACAAAACAGAGAGTAACAACAAATTCAAAAAGAAAAGCAACCGTAAACACGCTAGATAAGACTAAGAAGATCAACCCGCTAGGAAGTAGCTCGAGCATGAATCGTAAAGACCATAAGGTGAAACAAAGCAAACATCGACCTCAGACGATCTTCATGCAGCTGCCGATTACACTTCTGCCAGATGTAGTAGGGCAGCTTACACTTCTGCCAGATGTAGTAGATGGAAGCACACCAGGATACACGGAACAACTTACTACGCACCCCCTTACTCGACCCCACTTAGCACAACCAACTCAACTCGACATCCCAACCCGCCACCTGATGTGACGAACCCAACTGATGCAACACACCAGATAACACCTCTTTCCCAAACCCACACTCAAAAAATAATTGATCTGGAGACTCTATACCTTCCCCACACAGAAGACACCCCCTTCCCCCCTCTGACAATACACCCAGCTCCTCAACCAATCATGCGTACCCAACCTATCCCTCACAGCTAACCATGCATAGAAGGAGTGGCGTGGAATACCACTCCCCACCCACAAAATACTAGCCCAAGACACCCTAGGACGACGAGGATGCAAACTGCCCACTACTAGCACCCGGCTCCCAAACCCAATAATCCTCCCCCCTCACCCTAGGCTCCATTGCCTGAATAAGACCCCAGATCTCAAGCAACTCCTAAGTCACTAGAGGCCACCTCCAACCTCCCTCACTATCTAAGAACTCCGACAATCGCACCTCCAAACTACTCTCTGCATCATAAACCACCGTAGACCCATATGAATCCAAAATTGCACCCCCCGACAACTAAGGATCCCACCAAACAAAACAAGACCGTTCATCGTCGACTATCAAACGAACTAGATTCTTGAATCTATCTCTACAACGCAAGATAGCCCTCAAGCATCAAGACCTCCCAACCTCACTTCGAACAACCTACAAAGACCGACCACGCAAAACATACGTCTCCACCCACACCACCTATAATGAACCCGATTTAATTAAGAGAAGTCAGAGTAGCTTCATAATAGCAGCCTGATTCCATGCAACCACATGTTTCATACCCCCCTCCTCCTCTCCCAACAGCAAGCACACCTCAGCCCACGCCATCCGCACACCACCTCGACTCACCACACTTCCCTTCCATAAATAACTATGTAGCATACGATCAACCTCATGAGTTACATATGCAGGCAACAAGAAGATGCTACACCAAAACACCTGAAAGGATTGTAAAACAGACCTAACGAGCTGCAACCTTCCAGCAAAAGAGAGGGATCGCGCCACCCAGCTTCTAATACGAGTTGTAATCCTCTGTATTAAAGGCACACAATCCACAGCCCTCAACCAACCTGCCAATAACGGTAATCCCAGATACCTAATAGGTAACGAACCAAGAGAGAATCTCATAAACATAGCTAGTTCATCCGCCCCACTAGGCTCCACACCCTTAACAAACATGGAACTCTTCCCAACATTTGCAACTAACCCAAACAACCCTTCAAAATCCACCAGGACCTGCCTCACAAACTCCAAGGAATATCTCTCAGCTGCACAGAAAATCATCAAATCGTCTGTAAAAACCAAATGAGTCAGGCCGACACGCTCACACCGATCATGGAACCTAAACCACACAGGAGGTTTATTCAACAACCTGGACAAGACCTCCATCACCATCACAAATAAAAAAGGAGACAAAGGATCCCCTGCCTCAACCCCTTCTTATCAGGAAAAAATCCCCCAAGAGAACCATTAATCATCATAGAGAACGTAGGTGACGTAACACAAGCCCTCACCCAACTAACAAACTGAAGGTGCGTACCTATAGCCAGCAACAAACCAAACAGAAAATCTCAATTGACCGAATCATATGCCTAGATCTACCTTCAACACACAATGCGAATTCCCTCTGCCTTCCTTGTAGCCCCACACAAGCTCCTGACATAATAAAATGTTATCGAAAATTTACCTATTAGGAACAAATGCAGACTGGTTACCACTAATGAAAGAAGGAAACCACAACCTCAATCTCTCAGCTAAGATCCTCGAGATACACTTATACACAACATTGCAACAAGAAATAGGGCTAAACTCCTCCATACGTTCAGCTCCCCGCCTATTTGGAATAAGAGTAATAGCAGTAGAATTAATTCCACCAGGCAGGTAACAGGACTAAAAAAAGTTCAGCACAGCATCACAGCAATCATTCCCAACCACACTCCAAGCTCTGTAAAAATCTACTGAAAACCCATCAGGCCCAGGAGCCTTCCCAGACTTCATCGAGAATAAAACTTTTTGAATCTCATCCCGACTCACTGGACTACCAAGCGCCTCCACCCCCTCCTCGAACCAGCTGAACTGCACAATATCCCCAATCTGGGCAGTAAGATCCCAATACCCCACAAGTTGAGACCCCAAACTACCTTGAAAGAACTCAACCGCCACCCCTGCCACCCTATCATGCACCGTCTGACATGTCCCCTCAATATCCACAACCGTAAATAAACCACTGCAACTACGACGATATCAAACACAACGATGGAAAAAAGTCGTGTTCATATCCCTTAACTTCAGTCACCTCACCCTGGCCTTTTGTCGGAGCGACGCCTCCTCCAATCTAGCCACTAACCAAGAACACCTCAGTGGCCCGAGCCGCATAACTGTTTATTTTTATATGTTTGAGATAGAATGAATTTATTTACGCCACACGGGCCAGATCAACACTATCAACCAAATTATTAGACTTGCGAAACATGGACAAATACCATCTTTTGCTTATACCATTACATTCAGATGATAATAATTATTTGTTAGTTGATATCTTCATCAATTAACTTAAATTTGTTGGTAAGTTGTTGGATCAATTGATGATTTAAGATTGTTATTATTATTATTGATAATGGGGTGGGAGAAGTGAATCTCAATTTTATGATCAATAATATTAGTTGAATTATGTTCATTGTGGCGGTAGCTTTAGGGGTTTTTACATTGTTAAACAAATATTGCTGCAATGTCATTAAGGAAGGAATGACCATTTTCCAAAGATAGGTTCAGAGGTCATTAAGTGTAGGGAAGGTATTAGCACTCTACATGATTAGACTAGTAGGGGCGATATATTGTCTCGTCTCAATGCATGTTTATTTACAGGAGATTGATGAGTCTAATTTCATGTTTGACGGTGAGCCTTTGGGCCGCTAGACATGCATGAATCCACAGGTTCATGTTCATGTTACTTTTTTCATATTTAACGGTGTACCATCAGGCCACTAGACATGGGTGAACCGACAGGTACGATTATAACTTTTTTCCCATGATTGACGGTGTGCCACTAGGCAACTAGACATGCAAGTTAATGCGAGTCAGGTTGTCCCCTTAGTTAGCCATTTAGGAACAGGTTCATTATGAATGTTCCACTAACCACAAGCATTCACTGCATGTGAATGCACAATCTGATCCCGGTAATGGGATCACTTACTGAGTATTTTATACTTATCCTTTATGTCTACATGTTTTCAGGTAGGGGTAAGAATACTCAGGCGACTGACAAGAGGAATTCGTGATAGTACCAATGGAACTAGAAAATGCTTCTAAATCTAATCTCATGTGTTTTCTCATGCTTTGCGGTTTTTGCTCATGAACTTTTCTTTACAGAGTCTAGGTGTTAGGGATTCTTTTATTTTCTTTTTCAGTTAATATTTATTTTATTTAATTAAATAATTTATTATTATTTTTAACTTATGTATTATTTTCTTTTTTTAAAAAAAAAAATTGTGCAAAAAAGGGTACCCGATTCAAATGGATTGAAATCTTGAGATGAATTTGGGTAAATTCAATTTTATTATTAATATTAATATTATTATCTTCTTAAAACAAAGGGCAGTCCAATTTTCTTATTTTCAATGTAAATGTTTATGCATGCATGCCGTAATGGCTCTATTAGCTATCTTAGAAAGTCGGGTCGTTACAGTTGGTATCAAAGCTCCTAGATTTTGAGCTTTGTAGATTGACTTACTATGTAAGTCCAGGTTGTTCCTATGGCCCTTAACAGATTCGTTGTCATCGCCAGGTACATCCCTTAGGAAAGGTATTTAGGCTTATATGCACCAGATTATGTAGTACTTACGATCATATTTGACATGTTTTACTGGTTAGGAAAGTTTCTAAAGGTTGGTTGCGAACAATTTCCAGGAAATGGTATGGTTAGGGGAAGAGGCAGCCATAAGATTACCAGAAGGGGACGCATTCCCGAAAGGCAGAATCCGATGATTCAGGATCAAGACCCACGTGGTGAGGACCCTCAAATTCAAGATTCCCAAGCTCTGGATCCTTCAGTACTAGAGGACCCCTTGTCGCTTAGAGACCCCTCAGGGTCAGGGATAGCAGAGAACCCAAACACGGAGTCAAGCCCAACACACGGCTATGCCCCCGCAGACACAGACACCCCCAATCGTCCTAATGGATTTCACTGATTGGGCAGCAACTATTAGGGAAACAGTTACATCAACGGTGTTGAGTAAGGTGAAGGACATGCTGGATGAGAGAATGACCCAGTTTGCCCAATCCCAACAGCTACCACCGCCGCAGGTTCAGATGTCGTAAATTCAGATTTAGAGCATAACTCAAAACCAAAGCATGTTGGACCTTTTAGTGGAGGCCAAACACTTACGAGATTTCAGGAAGTACAACCCCAATACCTTCAATGGGTCACTAAAGAACCCTACCAATGCAGAATTATGGATATCAACGATTGAAATGATTTTCCGTTATATGCAATGCCCAGAAGATCAGAAAGTGCAGTGTGTCGTCTTTATGGTCACTGACAAAGCAAAAATTTGGTGGCAGTCAGCAGAAAGAATGTTAAGTGTGAGGGGGGAACCTGTGACATGTGAGCAGTTCAAGGAGCGCTTCTACGTGAAGTACTTCTCTGCCAACTTGAGGTACAATAAGCAGAAGGAGTTCTTGGAGCTGAGGCAGGGGCACATGTCGGTGGAGGAGTATGACTAGAAGTTTGACACCTTGTCCCATCTCACTCTAGAATTGGTTGCTACGGAGGCCATGAGAGTAGAGAGGTTCGTTCAAGGTCTAAAGGACAGTATACGAGGTATCATGTGAGCCTTCAAACTGACCACTCATGCTGAATCACTTCGTTTGGCAGTTGTGATGGATTCACAGCCGGGGGACGAGCACTCACGGGTATTTGGGGTAGGACCTTCCTCGGGTCAGAAGAAGAAGGCAGATCAGAAGGCTTTCGAGTCTCATCCCTATTAGAAGAGTCAAAGCTCAGTCAAATCACTTCAACACTTTAAGCAATAGGCCGTCGAGGCGGGTATGGTAGAAAGAAGTCGGCCAGTGTGTAACTCGTGCGGGAGACGTCACTGAGGACGATATTAGGTGGGCACCAGGGTCTGTTTTCATTGCAAACAGGAGGGACACTCGATTGATAGATGCCCTTATAGAAACACATCAGGTTACAGGAACCAGCCTGTAGGCCATGAATAAAGGAATTCGAATAGACCTCAAAGACAATAAGTTTGTGTTTACTCAACCACCTGGTAGGAGGCCGAGAAGTCAGATACTGTTGTGACAGGTACGTTCCCAATCTTGGGACGCTTTGCAGTATTGTTTGATTCTGGTTCATCCCATTCATTTATATCATCAATATTTATTAAGCATGCCATGTTAGAATTAGAGCCTTTACGCTATGTGTTATCGTTATTCACTCCATCTGAAGAAATTATATTAGCAGAGGAAAAGATAAAAGCATGTCAGATTGAAGTAGCGACTTGTACACTAGATGTGACTTTAATAGTCTTGGACATGCATGATTTTGATGTGATTTTGGGCATGAACTGGCTAGTTGCTAATCATGCTAGTATAGACTGCTCTCACAAGGAGGTGATTTTTAACCCTCCCACAGTAACCAGCTTTAAATTTAGAGGGGTGGGGACCGTGGTCCTACCCAAAATAATTTCAGCTATGGAAGCCAAGAGGTTGCTTAATCAAGGTAACTAGAGTATCTTGGCTAGTGTTGTTGACACTAGAGAGCCTGAGGTCTCCTTGACTTCAGAGTTAGTAGTAAGAGACTACCTAGATGTTTTCCTAGAGGATCTCCTAGGTTTGCCACCACATCGAGAGATAGATTTTTCTATCGAGTTGGAGCTCGGCATAACTTCTATCTCAAAAGCTCCGTACAGAATGACTCCAACAGAAATGAAGGAGCTTAAGGTTCAGTTGCAAGAGTTGTTGGATAAAGGTTTCATCCGCCCTAGTGTGTCGCTGATAATGGGTAGAAATGCACGTTATCATAGTGCTAAGTTCTTAAACAATGCTGGCTTGCATTGATAAAACATGTTAAATTGCGTCCAAAAAGTATCAAATTCATAATATTGTGGTCGCATGCGTTCATCGCATAGGAATAGTTGATTTTTGTATTTTGATGCAGAATATGCGTTGATGCAAGGCGAAAATTGCGATCATAGGAAATTATTGGTCGAGTGCAGCATTATCGCAAGGCTTTGCGGTGATTGTGTTTGCAAACATCTACTCAAGAAGGATTGCCGTAACTTGGTCGGCACAACATGATGGGCGCATCTAGGTGAAAGGCATAATTAATCACGATGGGACAGAAAGCTGATGACAGTCGAATCCGAATTAAGTTGACAGCCGCTAACGATAACAAGTGCATTCAGCTTTTTGGTGACAAATATTCGACGCATAAGTCAGGGAATTAAAGCCATCCTATCTGTGCAATCATGAGAGAGAAGCCGCCTTTCATCCTGGAAGTTCTATAAATAGCAAAGGCATCCTTGAGAAAAGGGGTTCACGAGTTCATAAGTCCTGTTTATAGTTTAGCCTTGTATATAGATTTTATTTTACTTTAAGGACGCGAGAGAAGGAGGTTGTGCCGATAGATCGTTCCGGTAAGCTTGGGAGAGCGCCGGAAGCTTCAAGATCAGAGAGAAGGCCGACTCCTGTGGAAGCAGGAATATCTTTTGAACCGAATAGAGATTGACAGTGTAAAAGCCTCAGTCAGCAAGGGATTGCTACCAGGCTCTCTAACTTTATCTTCCATTGTTATTTTGTATTCAAACTCATTTATAGAAATGAAATTTACTTCTCTATATCTGTTCATTCTCTGTTATTTACGCATGAGTAGCTAAATCTGTTGAATGGGTTAAGAAGCACTTAGCTAGCTTAATTGGGGATCTTCATTCTATGCGATTATCTTGTATTATGTATGCTTCATTCATCCATTATAGATACTCGAGAGGGTAGTATAAGGACAGGATCTAGGCTTGGGAAGGTTAGGTCAGAATCCAGGCTCGGAAGAGTCAGATTAGAACGCATAATCAAGAGATAGGAAATAATCATTGTTTTCTATTAACGCATCACATGCATCCTAGAGATAGGATATGATTGTGTGCGGTCACCTTGCCTTTATGCATCTTGCATCATCGCATAGGAAAAGAGTAGAGACTTAGGAATAAGCTCTATAGACACTTTTGCATTCAACACATGCGTCCTAGACTTAGGAGCATCGCATTTGCATTGGAAAATGACTTGCTGTGCATGTTGTAGCATGATCGCATAGTGTGACACATTCTCAAGTAACGCTTGCTAAAGACCTTCTCAACCCGTTCATCCGCATACTCAGTGCATCTATCACACAATTGACTTTTCTCAAATACGTCGCATTTGTTTATTTTTCATTATCGCAATCAACAAACAACTAACAATCATTTGAGTTACCGGTTATCGTAAAGTTTTCATAAAAATTACCACCGTAACCTATTTTCCCAAGTCCCTGAATTCAACCCTGGACTTACCAGGAACTCAATGGGGTTTACACTTGGATTCCACTGAGAAAACTTGAGTACTCAATGCATTTTCATCAATGCAATTTCATCCATAATTCCACATCATAAAATAACGCATCAGTCACCGTGGGGTGCACCGGTACTTTTTGTGAAAAAGAAAGATGGATATTTGCGTCATTTCATTGACTACATGGAGTTAAATAAGGTGACTATAAAAAATAAGTATCCACTCCTGCGGATTGACAACTTGTTTGACCAGTTGTAGGGAGCTACATTGTTTTCTAAAATTGATCTTCGGTTCGGGTTATCATCAGTTGAGGATAAAGGACAGTGATATTCCTAAGACAACTTTTCGTTCGAGGTATGGGCATTATGAGTTCATCGTGATGTCATTTGGTTTGACGAATGCTCCTGCAATATGTATAACCTTGATGAGGGTATCCAAGGAATTTCTTGACACCTTTGTGATAGTCTTCATAGATGACATTTTGGTTTATTCAAAAACAGAGACGGAACACGAGAAGCATTTACGAAAAGTTTTAGAGACTTTGAGGGCGCAAAGGTTATGTTCTAAGTTTTACAAATATGAGTTTTGGTTGAGGCAAGTGTCCTTTCTAGGGCATGTGGTGTCCAAAGAAGGTGTATTTGTTGACCCTGCAAAAATTGAGGTAGTCAAAATTTGGCCTCGTCCAACCATAGTCAGTGAGGCACGCAGCTTCTTGGGGTTGGCAGGCTACTATCGTCGTTTTCTGAAAAAATTTTCTCACATAGCCACTCCTCTGACTCAATTGACCTAAAAAGGAGCTTCCTTTGTTTGGAGTAAGACTTATGAAGATAGTTTTCAGGATCTCAAGCAGAAGTTGGTTACTGCTCCAGTTTTCACTGTACCAGATGGTACGGGTGGTTTTTTTATTTACAGTGATGCCTCCAAGAAAGGGTTGGGGTGTGTGCTAATGCAACAAGGTAAGGTAGTTTTTTATGCCTCTCGTCAGTTAAAGAACCATGAACAAAACTATCCCACACATGATTTGGAATTGACGACAGTGGTTTTTGCCTTAAAAATCTGGAGGCATTACTTGTATGGAGAGAAGATACAAATTTCACTGACCATAAAAGTTTAAAGTACTTCTTCACTTAGAAGGAGTTAAACATGAGATAACGTAGGTGGTTAAAGTTGGTGAAGGATTATGATTGTGAGATTCTGTACCACCCAGGAAAGGCAAATGCAGTGGAAGATGCTCTAAGTAGGAAGGTAGCCCATTCAGCGACCCTTATTACTAGACGAACTCAGTTATACAAGGACCTTCAACGGGCCAAGATTGCAGTGGTAGTGGGGGAAGTCATTGCAAACTTGGCACATTTTCGGTGCAACTGAGTTTGAGAGAGAGAATTATTGATGCTCAACGGAGTGATCCCCACCTGGTTAAAAAAGTGTGAAAGGTGGAGTCAGGATAGGGTGGTGAGTTCTTCGTGTTCACAGATAATGGTCTTACTTATCGAGGACGCTTATGCGTACCAGCGGACAATGACCTCAAGAACGATCTATTGTTGGAGGCTCATAATTCCCCATTTTCATACATCCCGACAGTACCAAGATGTACCAGGACCTGAAACGTTATTACTGGTTGAATGACATGAAAATGGAGATAGCAGAGTTTGTCAGTAGGTGCCTAGTTTGTCAGCAGGTGAAGGTCCTGAGACAGAAGCCAGTGGGCTTGTTGCAACCTTTGAGCGTACCCGAATGGAAGTGGGAGAGCATGTCGATGGACTTCATTGTGGGGTGTCACGAACAATGAAGGGCTTTACAGTGATTTGGGTTGTAGTAGACAGACTCACTAAGCTAGCCCATTTCCTTCCAGGGAAGTCTACTTTTTTAGTAAGTAAGTGAGCTCAGATATATATAAAAGAGGAAGTGAGGTTGCATGGAGTACCTGTGTCCATTGTATCGGGCAGAGACCCTCGCTTTACATCTAGTTTTTGGAAGAGTCTCCAAGCAGCGTTGGGTACTCGATTGCATTTTAGTACAACATTTCACCCATAGACGGATGGTCAGACAGAGCGTTTAAACCAGAAACTGAAGGATATGTTACGTGCTTGTGCGTTAGAGTTTTCAGGGAGTTGGAACTCCCATCTGCATTTAATAGAGTTTGCATATAATAATAGTTATCAGGCTACCCTTGGCATGTCGCCATTTGAGGCCCTGGGAAGAGTTACAGGTTGCCCGTATGCTGGGATGAGGTTGGTGAACGGAAGTTTCTAGAACTTGAGCTAGTACAGACCATGAATGAGGCAATAGAGAAGATCAAAGCATGTATGCGAACAACTCAGAGTAGACAGAAAAGTTACACCGATGTTAGACGTAAAACACTTAGAGTTTGAAATTGGTGACAAAGTTGTCCACCTGGTCTTGGACCACTTTTGACAAGATTTTGGTAAGTTTTGGGTTTGTCTATTGATAATGTATAGTTACCGACTAAGTGTCAGTTTAAATATTAATATAGAAGGTGATACCCATCGAGGTTGTGGTTTATTGACTGTTTTTAAATTCAATCTTTGAGATTAGATTCAAAGTTTGGAGTCAGTGGCATGCTCTCTAGCAAGATTAAAGATTGTTTGGTCTTTCGTTGGTTTTTGGGTTCAAGTAAATTGTTGGAGTTGATTGCCGGGATAGGTTTTCTTGACTTAATTTGAGGTAAGTGACACCGGTTGGGATTGGTATCCTAATTCTCCCCGAGTTTCGTTGTTTGTAATGATACAATTGTTTTATGAATAAAATAACTGTTATTTCATTCTGACATTTACTCATAACCAATAAACAAAACTCCATGATTATCTTATGTAAATTTAAGCATGTATATATGACATACAAGTAGATCATGCCTTAGTGATAACCTAAATAGGTTTATAGTATAAGGATTAAGATGGGATACCTGATCCTAGTGACACTACGAGACATGCGAGCGGGATATCCTATACAAAGAGTTTGTATAAGATCGAACCGCGCGATGACTAGACTCTATTTATAATACCGTTGATACTAGAGACTTCACCGTTGATACTAGAGACTTACATCTCACCTAAACGACTATGGTGACACAACCTACGACCTCAATCCTGAGTGTTTTGGGAACTTCTGCCTTTGAGGGTAGTCCTTTGATTAGTATGCTGAGAGTGGCCAGATTGCCAACTCATGCCTACCTTTGTGGGGACTCGTCTGATTTGGGAGTTGGGAACTCAATAGAATTCACTCCTTCTCCAAAGCAGGGGCAAGTAGAGAGATTACTCCCTTAAGAGCTGATTCCGGGACTTGAATATAGTGACCACAACTTCTCTTTGAAAGAGACGACTCAGTCATAGTAGGACTATGACTTATGTTTATTAGAGGGATCAGTGGTACTTAAGGAGTTAGATGTAACTATAGAGGCATAATAATTATTGGTCGAGCTGTACTTATGAGCGATCTTTAAAGGGTTATCGCACTATTGATTGGTTAAGATGGACATATAATATATTTGTGGTAAGAAGAGTTCAGCTGTCGATCTTATCCGGTGACTAAAGAGTTTAGTCAGTTATTCACGTATCGTTGGAGCTTCGAGCTACACGTCCATAAGGTCCCCTTGGTAGTTTAATGAATTCAATTAATGACCAATTCTTGGTATTTATTTGAAATGTTCAAATTGATAATAGGTAATTCGATTATATATGATATGATCGGTATGAAGTATGAGATACATCTAGTGCAGGAGTAATGTAAATGAGATTTACATTAAATACCATGGAATAGAAAAAAAGCTATGGTTTATATGTTTCATGAGATGAAATATTAAAACAATAGGTTATAAATATAATATGGTAAGTTAGTTCTGCCTCAAACCAAAGTGTGTTACTCTGCCTCAAACCAAATTAAGGACAAGAGTAACACACTTTTGTCGACTGCCATCTCCCACTTTCTCAATCGTGTTTCCTCCGTCTTTCTGCCTCAAACCAAGTCCACACAGAGCCCACCCTCTGGATTCTCACACCAAGAATACCAAAGTATCCTTCTTGGTGGTGTCATACTCAACTTGACACTATCGAGGTTTTGTGGAGGCCGTTCGTGATGTTCGGGGTGTTCGTGACCTAGGCGATCACTGAGTTCGAGTGCGCGGTGTTCTTGCAGTGTAACGGTCATGTTGGACGAGCGTTTGGGTATTACTGTGTTCGAGCATTCGTGATCAAGGAGCTTTGAGATGAGTCGACAAAAGTGTGTTACTCTTATCCTTAATTTGTTGTTGAATATGTTGTAATTTCTGTATTTAATGCATAACCGTATCTTTCTGTTTTTTATTGTAATTGTAAAGTTCATATACGATTGTAATTTGGAATGATCTTTCCGCTGCTCATGAAAATTCTCGTCTTCGATTTCCTTCAATTGGTATCAGAGTCAGGTTGTTTTGATATTCCAAATTCCAATTCTATTTTGAACTTCTTTTACAGTTTTGGTGGGGTTTCTGCATTTGTATTTATTGTTAAGTGCATTTGTAGATGGCGTTGATGAATGTTTTTAGGTTTAATTGCCTTTGGTTAAAGCTTTCTTCAATTATAAAGTGTTAATTTGTAAAGGCCCCTATGTTTTTTGGTCGTAATTAACTTGCAATCGAGTCTGTAATTGAAAGAGTTTAAGTTTTTCGAGTCGTTCGTGATGAAGTTTTGAAGCATGAGGAAGCGATTGTCAACGAGGAAGAAGAACAAGAGTTGGTCATATTGTGTAGCCTAAGGTAAACGATCGTTGGGATTTATCTAAGCGATCGTGTAGATTTTTCTATATGATCATGTAATATTTGCTAAACGATCGTTTAGCTCTGGGAGTGTTGGTAAACAATAGAGCGAAGCGTTTGTTCTTTCGTGTTAGACGATCGCGGGGAGTTTAGTACATGATGGTTGGAGATGCGTTGCTTCGCCAAGACGGTTCAAGAACCGGTTCGCCTATTTGAACCGGAGACTCCTTGTTTTTTGTAATAGTTAGCTTTAATTTTGTGGTTTTAAGGCAAATTTACTCGGTTCATCAACATTTGTTTATTATACATACGATATATGGTGCTTATATGGCAAAGTGTTTGACATATAGTTTAAAAATTCACCTTAGGTTGTGCAGTTATTCATGCATCATATATTATAAATGTTATAATCTAGCATGAAGAAATTACTTGAAAGTATGTGCGTGCATCATGAAATATAAGAGTTATATTTTGCATGCAGTGAGCATTATCATGCATCATCCTTTTATTATAAGTGTTATAGTCTAAGGGTGAATGGAAGCACGTTGTACTTGTTTCATTTTTGTTTTGTATAAGTGTGATATAAAAGAAGTAGCAATGAATGAACAATGCATTGAGCATGACACTTAGGTTGTTTATAATTGTTATGAATGCCTTGCATGTGTTAGCTAGCATTGTGGTTTTGGTTGTTCCGTTTATAAGTATTATAAAGGAAACTAGAACTAAAATCAATAAGAAAGAGTTGCATGCGGACTTAGGGCGAACTCAAGTTTTTTAAAAGGGTTTTAAAATTGGATTGAGATAGACTTAAGTTCAAATGGTTCTAAAAAGTTTAGTAACCTAGATTAATCTTTTAAAATAGGTTTAATAGGATTAAATTGATTGCCATAAAAGATTAAATTTGTTTTAAATCTATCTATAAGGGACATTTTGTCTAAGGCAAATTTTGGCTAGGCTGGGGTTCTTAAGTTGACGGAAACGTAAAACCCCCACCTGGGAGCCTACCTGGAAAGGCGAATTAAATAGATTTTCAACAAGCATGGGACAATTTGGTCCAAGACTTCGTTAAAGAGTTTAATAAATGATGATCAAAAGTTGTTTAACTATCCAAGGTAAAAGTTACTCTTGGGCAAACCTAAAAGTCAGTTAAAATCCCTAGCCTTGTTTTTTTCTAAGTAAACTAAACCTTAGGTTATAAAATACTTAGTGGGAGGAAGAGATGTATCTGATATGTCTATGATTCCACTCACATTTCTCCCTGTATGTTCACACCGTGAGATTCATGCTTGGCCTCGTGGTGCGCTGGGAGCATCCCCCTCGGATGGTATTTGCATGAGTCAATATCAAGGTAGACGGAGAGAGTGTTTATAGTAAGTGGTTGAAGGGTGTGTGTTAATATGTCCTATGGTCTCTATCATTGGTTCACACCATGAGATCATTCTGTATTCCCTCGTTAGTATTTCCATTTAGTGCTTTTAATATGACCGACTACATACAGTGGAAAGTAACTTATATGTACTAAGGTCGTTAGTATTTCGAAGCATGGAGATGCGGTTCTCAACGAGGAAGAAGAACATTTCGTATTTGTCATGCTTGAGGAGTGTCCTCAAGTCCCAACCCTTGATGCACAGTGAAGTGTTCGCACTGTATGAGGTGTGGATGAAGGCTAATTCGTTAGCCCAACTTAACATTTTGGCTAACATACCTGATGTTTTGGCTAAAAAGGTTGAGAACATGGTCATTGCACGCGAGATCATGGACTCACTACAAGATTTGTTTGAACGTCATTTCTTACTTTTCGAGCATAAAGAGATGGATAACAAAACAAGTAGTGTCAGTTGTTCCGACACTGATCTCACTACTCTCCAAAAGAGGAGGAAAGACAGTAAATCTGATTTATTGGTCTTAGAGATGTGTTTGGTAGAGAATGATGATTCTGCATAGATCCTTGATTCGGGTGCTACCAATCGTGTCAGTTCCTCTTACCAAGGATTTAGTTCCTAGCAAACGTTGCCACAAGGAGAGATGACTCTTAGAGTCGGCACTTTTCTTGTCTCGTTGAACAAGGGCATACCGCCTCTTTTTTTTTTTTTAGAATAAAGTGTTTATTTCCAAGGATGAAACGAAGATTGATTATAGTTCAATGGAAAGTAACTTATATGTACTAAGGTCGTTAGTCATAGAAGCCTTGTTTAACACTGAAATGTTTAGTACGCAATAATAGCTAAAAGATTAAAGGTTTCTCCTAAGGAAAATGCCCATCTTTGGCATCTAAGGTTAGGTGACATCAACATTAATAGGATTGAGAAGTTGGTGAAAAGTGGACTTCTAAAGAGTTTAGAAGAAAACTCCTTGCCAGTATGTGAATCATGCCTCGAAGGCAAGATGATCAAACTGAAGGATCTCTTACCGAAGAGTTCTATGAGCGCGTTTGAATCGCTCCAATCTCACAGTGACCGAAATACAACAATATACATTCAACATACAGTTATGCAAACAAACATTAATTATCGGCATGCTAAGAACAAGAAAATAACAAGGGAATGAGTGTCATACCAGTTGAATACGTTCTTCAAACTTCGTCACTCCAAGCAGCGGAAAACCTCCACGCAATCTGCCAATGCCCAGCAGCAGCGTCACCAACAGCAGCACGAACAACTACGAACACGAACGCCGTGGGGATGATACCATCAGTAAAGAGCCCCGGTTATTCTCGGAGTAAGAACCCAAAGCGTGGTCTTTGGGATAAGCATGTGGGAGGGAAAAAGATGCTATCGCATAGCATAAATGTTTATCGTTTAGATGAAGCTACACGATCGTGTAGGATTTACTGAACGATCGTTTAGGAAAAGGTATACGATCATTTAGCTAAATCGGTACACTATACGATCGTTTAGAGAAGCTATGTGATCGTGGATTTGACAGTGTGCGATCGTTTAGGCGCGAGTTAGACGATCGTTTAGGTGGAGAGGACTACCGTATAGGCTATCGTTTTACGTAAGCGATCGTTTAGATGTTCACCAACACGCACTCCCGAAAATTCTTTTGGACGATTGAACTCTCGAATCAAAATTAAAACATTTTTCATTTTAATTCATCGGTTACAATGACCGACGGATCCCACTAACCCACGTCCGAACGTGAATTTTGGATTAATTATCATATAATTAACCAACTAATTAATTAATAAATATAATCATATTATATTTTTATCCTATAATTTGATATCACATATCTACTATAGTATTTTCTCCTCTACTTGATATAAATCATATTTATATCTAATTTCCTCCAGAATAATGTATCTCATACATTTAGCCAATTATATCATATATAATTAACTAGTCCAATTATGTCATATATAATTGAACTTCCTCTTGTCAATTTGAACATTTCAAATTAACCCAAACACTGGTTCTCAACTTTATCCAAGCTATCTAGGGGACCTAATGGACCTATAGTTCGAAGCTCCAACGGTATGTGAATAGCTGACTAAACTCTTTAGCCACGAGATCCACCATCTGTTAACTATCAGACATTCCACTAAAGACCAACTGCTGAACTCTTCTTGCCATAGATATATTTCTGTGTCCATCAGATATAACCAATCATGAGTACGATGACCCTTCACAGATACTCGTAAGTACACCTGAGCCAAATTACCGTTTTTCCCCTATAGTTACATCTTACTTCTTAAGTACCACTGATTCCCCTAATGAATAATACAACATAGTCCAACTATGTGTGAACACCTCTCGGGCCAAGAGAAGGTGTGTGGCGCCATATCATTAAAGCCCTAGAATTAGCCCTTAAGGGAGTTATCTATCTACTTACCCCTGCCTTGAGGAAGGATTAAATTCCATCTTGTGTAGCTAAGTTCCCTGCTCCTAAATCAGACGAATCCCCAAAATGGTAGATTTGAATCGGCAACCTGACCACTTGCACCCATATAAATCAAAGGACCGCCTTCAATGGCAGGAGTTCCTAACTCACTCAGGATTGAGGTCATGTTACCTATGGTCATCCTAGTGAAGTGAAGTCTCTATCATGAACGGTGTTATATAACGAGACGTTAACACTTCGTGATCAGGTCTTATACAAACTCTTTGTATAGGACGCCCCCGCTCACCTGTCCCCAACACGAATGATGAGGATCAGACCATCTGTGACAAGTCACAACACTTGTGACCATTCCACAAAGTGTGCCGCGTCCGTAGCGTTACCAAGATAAAGTTTTCCTTCTATATCCATATACTACAGACCATTTTGGTTATCATTCAAGACATTATCCACTTGTATGTCACCACATGCATGCTTGAGTCACATACAAATAACCAGGAATTTTATGTTTTTTGGTTTGTGGTAAAGCAAATAAAACAAGCAAATGAGCAAAAATAAAATATGTGAAGTAAATATCATATATTAACAACACAAGCATTCGTACAAACTGTTTACAAACTACATGACATGAGACTTTAGGGCATCAACCCTAACAATCTCCCACTTGTCCTAAAGCGAAGTGGGGTGTACAAAAAACTAAGTACAAAACAATAAACTAGGGCATAAAAGCCCAGTACAAGAAAATCTCTCACTTGCCCTAGTCCAACCATGGACGATCCTTTAGTCCCATGCCAGGTGACCCTCAAACATTGTAGCCGTGAGAGCCTTCGTAAACGGGTCAAGAACATTAAAATGGCCTGGGGTAGACTGATCCATCTCATCTTCTCAATCTCTTGAGGCGTCTAAAGACACATGTCCTTAGACAAAGTGACTTCATGCCTAAACAGCAGTAGGCCCCTACTAGAGTCCTGCATCGAGTACTTGAGCAACATCTTGTCAATGTATGATGCCTGAGACAGTGCTAGCACTTTGTTCTTATGATCCCAAAAGATTTGTATACCTAGAAGAAACTGAGCCTCTCCCAAATTTTTCATTTGGAATTGGGTTGTTAGCCAATTCTTAACTGTAGTCAGTAGACTTACATAATTTCCCAACGAGTAGGATATCGTTTACGTACAACACTAAGAAGACTACTGAAGCATTGATGATCTTCTTATAAACACAAGGTTCATCAATGTTTTGGCACCATACGACTTGATCGCAGTATCAAATTGTATGTTCCAAGAACGAGATGCCTGTTTCAGTCCATAAATTGACCGATTCAGTTGGCTGATCTACAAGAACCCATACTGAGCTGAAGTACATCGACTCCATCTCGAGATCCATGGCCTTGACCCATTCATCTCGTTCAACATCCTCCATTGCTTTCTGATGCGTTATTTTTATGAATGGAAATATAGATGATATGCGTTGATGAATAGCGTTGTGCACTCAAGTTTCCCCAGCAGAATTCAAGTGTAAATTTCCTGAGTTTACTGGTAAGCTAGGGTCGAACACAGGGACTTGTAAAAATAGTTACGTTGGTAATATTTATGAAAACTTTGTGGTAACCAAGTAAATAGTAAGTTTTGGGTATGTTGTTGCGTTGTTGAAAAAGAAGTAAATAAAGGCGGCAAATTTGAGAAAGATAGTTGTGTTGATAGATGCAATGAGTATGCGATGAATGGGTTGAGAAGATCTTTAGCTAGCGTTACTCGGGAATGCGTCAAACTTTGCAATCATGTTACAACCATGCACAGCAAGTCATTTTCCAATGTAAATGTGATGCTCCTAAGTCTAGGACGCATGTGTTGAATGCAAAATGTCCATAGAGCTTATCCCTAAGTCTCTACTCTTGTCCTATGCGTTGATGCAAAATATATGAAAGCAAGGTGACCGCATACAATCATACCTTATTGCTAAGATGCATGCGATGCGTTAATAACAAATAGTGCTCATTTCTAAGCGCCTATCTCCCGTTTATGCGTTTTAATCTGGTTCTTCCAAACCTAGATTCTGACCTGACCTTTTCAAGTCTAGATCATGTCCTTAGTCTGCCCTCCCAAGTCTTTCTAATAGACGAATGGAGCATATATAAACAAGATAATCGCAAGGAATGAAGATTCCCTCGTTATGCTTGCTACTACTTCTCAACCCATTCAACTAATTTAGCTACTCATGCATGAATAACAGAGAGTGAACAGATATAGAGAAAGAAATTCCATTCTCATAAATGAGTTGAGTACAAAATGACAATGGAAAGTAAAGGTAGAGAGCCTGGTAGCAATTCCTTGCTAACCGAGGCTTTTTACACTGAATCTCTATATTGATCTAAAAATGTTCCCGCTTCCACAGGCGATGTCCCTCTCTCTGTCTGGGAGCTTTCAGCATTTTCCCAAGCTTACCGGAATGATCTACCAGCACAGCTTTCTTCCTCGCGTCCGCCTTAAAATGAAATGAAACTATGGACAAAGGCATGAACTTGTGAGGTGATGAAGTAATCGACTGCTTAACCCCTTCTATGAAGAATGCACTTGGTATTTATAGAGTTTCCATGGTGAAAGGCGGCTTCTCTCTCCCGGTTGTACAGATGGGACAACTTTAATTCCTGACTGATGCACCAGATAATTGTCACTGATAAAGATGAATGTACTTTGTGATCGTTATCGGCTATCAACTTAATTTGGATCCGACTGCCATCAGTTTTCTGTTCCATCGATCTTTAATTATCCTTTCATCCAGATGCGCCCACCATGTTGCGGTGATTCTTTTTGGGCGAATGTTTGCGAGCACGATCAACGCAAAGTCTTGCGGTGAAGTTGCGCTCGACCAATGTATTCCTATGATCGAAATCTCTACATTGCGTTAACGCATATTATGCACAAAAATATAAAGATCAACTGCTCTAATGCGTTGGACGCATGCGACCGCAATATTATAGAATTTGTGCTTAATGGACGCAATTTAACATATTTCATCAACGCAATCCAATATTGTTTAAGAACTTAGCACTATGATAACATGCATTTCTGCCCGTTATCACACCCCAAATTTAAACAATGCTTGTCCTCAAGCATAAGCTAAATATTCCTTTAGCAAGTTAACCGCAAAGTTTTCTTCCCTAGATTTCTCAAGGATACTTCATTCAAATCCTATATACTAGAATTTCCTTAAGTCTTATTCAAGTCTCTTCCTAAAATATTTCTAAGACTTAGGGATTGCAAGCTTAACTTTCAAAAGGACTTTACTAAATTCCAAAACATCGCATGATTTATTTCAAAAAGAAAATTTTCCACTGGGGTGTCAAATGATTTATCCTTGCACAAAATTTTTCTTTATTGCTATTTCTTTCTGATCTTGCGCTGATCCGAGTGTTTTGCCTTCGTTTTGGCTTGCCCTGATGTGTGTCATGCGGACATCCAACTACGAGCAATGCACTCTTTCTCAGACTAAACTCATACCAATTTGTTAGTGGAGTTGCGGTCATTGATTTATGTGTTGATCCTGGTGACTTACTTTCGTTTTGGCTTGCCCCCACGTGTGTCATGTGCACATCCAACTACGGGTAAATGCCTTTCACAACTTAACTCTTATAAACATGGGTTTCCCATTGCATTGACAGTGGAGTTGTTATTCTATATATATATATATATATAATATTTTTTATAGCAAGATCGAAAATAAATACCTCACCCCCAAATTTAAAATACGGCAATGTCCTCATTGCCAAAAAGAATTAAAATAAGTCATGCGATGGTCAAAGAATGCATTGTAAAGGAAGTTTGAAATAAAGCTAGCAAACCCCTAACTTCTAGAAATATTTCATGAGGTGACTATCTTAAGATTCAAGTTGACTCTAGTATATACGAAAGAGATAAAAGCATATTTTTCATCATTGAAATCATACTTGGCAAAGAAACAACAAGTGGTAAACTACTAAATTTATCTACTCGGCATATAATTGCGGTAATCAGGGAGGATGCGATGATAAAACTTTGAAAAATAAAATGCAATGTGATAATGCAAGATTTGAAATAAAGATAAGGAAGAGTACACCCCCAAATTTTGCGCTGTCGCCCGCATTGAGTATTGATGCATCCATCCTTGCGGCGATCTTTGCTTCTATGGATTACGGTGATGGAATCAGATCATTTGCTTCTTCTTGTAGTATCTCCGCAATCCTGTGCCTTAATCATTGTAAACAGAAAAAGAAGGGGTCAAATGATTTTAAAACAAAACAACAAGTTTTTTTTTTTTTTTTTTTTTTTTTTTAGAGAGAAAGAGAGAAATAAGTAAAATACAGATAGCAGTAAAGTGACGAAATGCTCAAATGTTTAGTGCGGGATAGTCCGGGTTTTTCAACTTTGCGGAGGCTGTTTCTGGTTGGAGTTCTCCTCCGCAATATGCTTTGATCTGTTGTCCATTAACTTTAAATGTTCGACTGCCATACTCGATGATCAGTTCTACCGCATCATGTTGAAATACTTCTTTGATGATGAAGGGACTAAACTAGCGTGATTTTAGTTTTCTTGGGAAGAGCTGCAATCTTGAATTGAAGAATAAGACCTTCTGCCCAATTTGGAGGTTTCTAACGCATATGCGTTTATCATGCCAGCGCTTGGTGCGCTCTTTATAAATCTTCGCATTCTCATATGCGTTGACTTTTCATTCTTCCAGCTCGACCAACTGTAGTTTCCACGCTTCTCTTGCTTTCTTTAAATCGAAATTCAGTTTCTTGACCGCCCACAATGTTTTATACTCCAACTCCAAAGGCAGATGACACGCCTTGCCAAATACCAACGAATAGGGAGACATACCTATTGGTGTTTTAAATGCGGTCCGGTATGCCCACAACGCATCATCAAGCTTCATTGCCCAATCTTTCCGCGAAGGCTTTACTTCCTTCTCAAGTATCAACTTAATTTTTCTATTGGACACTTCGTCCTGACCATTTGTTTGTGGATGGTATGCGGTGGCCACTTTGTGAAGGATGTTGTATTTACGCAGTAGCTTCTTTATATTGTGATTGACAAAGTGTGATTCTTCATCACTTATGATGGCATGGGGAGTGCCAAAATGAGTGAATATTTTTCTTGAGGAATTGGGAGACTACCACCGCATCACTTGCGGCGCATGCAATTGCCTCTACCCACTTGGAAACGTAATCGACAGCCAATAAGATATAATGTTTGCCATGCAAATGAGGGAATGGTCTCATGAAATCAATCCAGCTCCAAGATAGTGTTCATTGGCATTGCGTTCTTCCATGAAATGGAACTGGTGCGTTGACATCGATCACATTTCATTGCGTAGTCAACAACATCCTTAAATAATGAA
This sequence comes from Benincasa hispida, assembly GCF_027475165.1. Taxonomy (NCBI): domain Eukaryota; kingdom Viridiplantae; phylum Streptophyta; class Magnoliopsida; order Cucurbitales; family Cucurbitaceae; genus Benincasa; species Benincasa hispida. The sequence goes on along the minus strand of NC_143485.1, from coordinate 41,953,685 downwards.
GGCCAAAAGAATCCACTTTACAAAACTTTGGCTGCAGTACGTTGCCCTCCAAAGTGCCCTCCATATGGCAAATCGTGGCACTGTGACAATATGCGTTGTTGAGCAGCGTTTGGTACGCATAATCGAATGATTTGGTTTGCACCCCTTTTATACAGATTCGACTCATCCCAATAATAATGTTTGCATTCATGCTTGAGCTTCTTCTGTTGATGTAGGTGTAATCTTCAGAAAATTATTCACAAACCAAATAATTAACGGTGTCTGCATACCAGAACAATTCTTCTGTGTGGAACAGCTGCTTGTCCGGGAACACAACACTCACTTCAGATTCATTGCGGTCAACCTCAGGATTTTCCAGTCTGGACAGGTGATCCGCAACTTGATTCTCTGTCCCTTTCTGATCAATTATCTCGATATCAAATTCTTGAAGGAGGAGAACCCATCTGATCAACCTCGGCTTTGCATCCTTCTTTGTCATCAAATATTTAATTGTCGAGTGATCAGTGTGAATGAGTACCTTGGTTCTCAATAGATATGCCCGAAATTTTTCCAACGCAAAAATCATAGCCAATTCTTTTTCAGTGGTGGTATAATTGATTTGAGCAGGATTCAGAGTTTTATTCGCATATGCGATGGGGTGCCAAATGATTTTCTTGTTTTGCACTAATGCGGCTCCCATTGCATGCCCGCTTACATCGCATATGATTTCGAATGGCAGTGTCCAATCTGGCACAATCAAGACGGGCGTAGTAATCAGTGCATCTTTTAAAACTCGGAATGTGTTGAGGCAATCTTTGTCAAATTCAAACTTTCTGTCTGCCTCTAACAACACACTCAGTGGTCGTGCAATCTTAGAAAAGTCTTTAACAAATCGTCTATAGAATCCAGCATGCCCTAAGAAGCTTCGCACAGCCTTCACGCTGGTTGGAGGTGGAAGTTCTTCAATTGCGTTAATCTTTGCTTTGTCCACCTCCAACCCTTCTCGGGAGACATTGTGTCCTAACACTATACCCTCTTTCACATGAAGTGACATTTTTTCCAGTTGAGCTCCAGGTTCGTTTCTTCATATCTTTTTAGAATTTTCTCCAAATTGGCCAGACAGACTTCATAAGTGTTCCCGTAAACGGAGAAGTCATCCATAAATATTTCCACTGAGTCTTTTAGAAAGTCTGAAAAGATCGCCATCATGCACCTCTGGAACGTGCTCGGCGCATTGCAAAGGCCAAACGTCATGCGGAAAAAAGCAAATGTCCCATATGGGTAGGTGAATGTGGTCTTGTTTTGGTCTTCAGGAGCTATCATGATTTGATTGTACCCAGCATATCCATCCAAGAAGCAGTAAAAATTATTCCCTACTAGTCTGTCTAGCATTTGATCAATGAATGGCAGAGGGAAGTGATCCTTCTTTGTGGCCGCATTCAATTTGCGGTAGTCCATACATATGCGCCATCCAGTGATGGTTCTTTGCGGTATTAATTCATTGTTCTCATTTGGGACTACCGTCATTCCGCCCTTCTTTGGCACACATTGCACGGGGCTGACCCATGTGCTATCTGCAATGGGATAGATAATGCCCACGCCCAGCCACTTGATAATCTCCTTTTTGACGACCTTCTTCATCGCTGGATTAAGTCTGCGTTGATTTTCAATAGTTTCTTTGTGTTCGTCCTCAAGACGAATGTGGTTCATGCAGTATGCGGGGCTAATTCCTCCGATGTCAGCGAGCGTCCAGCCAATTGCTCGCTCATGTTTCTTGAGAATGCTCATCAACGCATTCTCTTAATCTACGTTGAGTGCAGAGGAAATTATCACTGGCAGCTTCTCATTCTGCCCCAGAAATGCATACTTCAAATGTGTTGGTAGGGTCTTCAGTTCAAGTGTTGGTGGTTCCACGAGGGAAGGTTGCATTGTTTTTCTTTCTTCTTTTGGTTCTTTTTCTTGCGTTGCGATCGTTCCTTCTTCTTTGTTTGTTTTTGCTACGATCGCATTGCAGGCAGCTACGGATGCGTTGGCACTTCTTCTTCACACTCTTCATCAGAATTTTCTTCTTCAATCAAATTCAGGTCATCGTCAGAATCTTGTAGATCTTCCTCATCCGGGAATTTCATGGCACGAATTATATTAAATTTGAGCTTCTGTCCATTTATGCTCAAAGTGATTTCTCCCTTGTGCACATCAATTTGAGCACGGCCCGTTGATAGGAAAGGTTGCCCAAAATGATTGGCACATCTTTGTCGGCCTCATAATCTAGGATGATGAAGTCAGCTGGAAAAATAAATTTATCAATCGTGATCAGCACATCCTTCACCTTACCTTCTGGATGAACCAGAGATCTGTCTGTCGATTGGAGAGTCACTGATGTGGGCACAAGTTGCCCCACATTTAATTGTCGAAAGATTGACAGCGGCATCAAATTTATGCTGGCCCTCAAGTCACACAGGGCTTGCCCAATATAGAGTCCTTCTATGGAGCAAGGAATAGTGAAGCTCCCAAGATCGCTCATCTTCGATGGAATAATAGATTTGGAACTTTGTGTTAATGCCACTGTGGCAAATTTTCCAGTGCCTCTCTTCTTAGTTACCATGTCCTTCAGAAACTTGGCATAGGCAGGCATTTCCTCAATTGCTTCACTGAAAGAAATGTTAACATGTAATTGTTTTAACATAGATAAAAAGCATTGGTACTGTACCTCTTCGTTTTTCTTCTTTCTTAACCTCTGAGGGAAAGGTGGTAATTGGACTTTCACGGTTCCTATTTCATTTTGCTTTGAGGTCGACGCAACCTCAGGTTCCACTGCTTCATTCTCTCTCCCTTCATCTTGCATTACCATAATCTCGGGCTCAGTTGCGATGGAAGTTGTTCTACTCTGATCCCTCCTTTCTCCCTCTACCGTCTTTCCACTGCGCAGTGTCACAACCTGACATTGCTCCTTACCTGATCCCCCTGGGTTGTATCAAAGCTCGGTAGAACTTGGCAACGCCCCTTGCAGTCTACTTTTCAGCTCACTCACAATCTGGCCCATTTGCAATTCAAGGTTGCAAATGGACGTAGCTTGACTTTGAAACACTGTCTTGTTTTTCTCTATATATTGCTTCAATAGGCTCTCTAGAGAATAAGATTATGTTGGTTGTTGTGAGCTACTTGCTTGATTGCTCTGTTGACCGTTGTTGCGTTGAAAGAATCCTGGTGGCCCTTCTTTTTGCGCCACAGATTGAAAATTTTGTTGTTTATTTTTCCAGGCAAAATTAGGGTGGTTTCTCCACCCGGGGTTGTAATTGTTTGAAATGGGATTATTCTTTACAAAGTATATAGATTGTGGATTTTGCGGGAATCTTCCATCGCGTGCCTATCATCGCAAGTCGCACACCTTGCGGTGTTTTGACTTATTGCATTGATTTGCCCACCTTGCAGTGTTGGGCTGTTGATCGCCATTCCTTAAATCAAATTCATCATTGCGGTCATTTGGTTTTGTAACGAAACAATGGCATCGTTATTTGCATCAATCTTTGAGTCTTAATCTCTGGTCACTCTCTCCGCAAGTCTTCATGGTTCTTGGCGATGCAGTCCATAATGTTCTTCGCCTCCTCATAAGTTTTGTCAAGCAGACCACCAACGGCTACCGCATTGGCAGCGGTCTACAAAGCAGGATTCAAACCGTGATAGAAAATTTTCATTTGAAGGCAGTCTGGTAGCCCATTATGCAGACAATCTCGGACCAACCTTTTAAACCTCGCCAAAGCATCGCTGAGCGATTCGTCCATATCTTGTTCAAAATTAGTAATAAGCTTTCTCCGTCTTGCGTTCTTGGTAGATGGAAAATACTTCTTCATAAACTTCTCCACCACCTACTCCCAAGAAGTAATCTCTCCTAGTTCGAGCGAATAAGCCCATTTCCTAGCCTGATCACAGAGAGAAAATGGGAACAACATTAGTCGAACTTCTTCAGCAGAGAAGTTTGGAAATACAAAAGTATTGCAGATTTCAATAAAACTCCGAAGGTGGGCGTGCGGATCCTCGCAACGCCTTCCTCCGAATTGACCTGCAGTCTGGATCATCTGCAGCATCACCGATTTCATCTCGAATCTGCTTCCGTCGAGGGCAGGCCTCATGATTCCCGGAGAGAAATCATAGAGGTTTGGCGATGCATAGTCCCTAATGGGCCTATTGCGATCATTTTCCAACAAAATCGGATTCGCCATGACATTGTTGTTGTTTGGTGCTCCACCTCCAGGTTGCTTCGCCATCTCTTCTTTATCGGATTGTGGTTGCTGTTGGCGGTCTTTCAATCTTCTTCGAAACGTTCTCTCAATCTTCGGGTCGTAGTTCGCCAGAGATTGAGAGTTCTATTTTATTCTAGATTATGTTCTAATCCTTAGAATAGATTCAAATAATCTATCATGATTCTGAATTCAAAAATATTCCTATTTTCCATTATTCCAATCAATTATAAAGATTCGAAATCAACAAAAAAAAATAAAAAGCTAATTTTTCAGGAATTTTAGACCAAGCTTCTGATAAACTTTGATTTTCGGCTAACCCGGCACTAACTCTTCGATATATTTCTTGCTGGAAGTATCCCGATCCCATTGATAACGAGTGGGCCCAAATAATTCAATCGGGGTAGTTGCTGAACCATACCACATAGTTCCAGCAACAACAAAAGCTGCAAAAAATACAGCAGCGATACTACTCGAAAGGACGGTTTCAATATTTCCCATACGTAATCCTTTGTATAGACGTTGGGGCGGACGAACACTAAGATGGAATAGGCCTGCTAATATGCCCAATGTACCTGCTGCAATATGATGCGAGGCTATTCCGCCCGGAACAAAAGGATCAAACCCTTCGACACCCCACGCAGGATTTACAGCTTGTACCCTTCCGGTTAATCCATAAGGATCAAATACCCATATTCCCGAACCATACAATCCGGTTACATGAAATGCACCAAAACCAAAGCAACCCAACCCTGAGAGAAATAAATGAATTCCAAAAATCTTCGACAAATCCAAAGAAGGTTTTCCTGTACGTTCATCACAAAATATTTCTAGATCCCAATACA
>NC_143485.1:40359066-40398123 GCF_027475165.1 Benincasa hispida | reverse complement strand
TCTCATTATTCTAAGTAAAAGGCTACAATAACTTGTATTTTTACAAGTTATCAGAAGACAATATAAGTATCTTGCAATCTTATATACTAAATACCAAACTAGATAGTTTGCATTATTTTTATTATATTTTAATTTATGAACTAAGATTGACAGTTTAAAAGTTTGAAAAAAATGACAAAATGAGATTTAAACCTATTAAAAAATAGTATTATTTTATTTAGATTATAAGTCTAGTTTCTATTTGGTTTATAGATTTCAAAATGTTATACTTTTAGTCTTTAAGTTATTTTCAATTTTAGTCTTTAATATTGATGTCTAATAAATAATTTTAAAATCTATATATAATTTTCACTTATTTTTCATCACTATTAAAATTAAATTTAAAATTTCACTTCATAATTATTTTAAATTAATTAATATATATTAATGTCAACGACCGAAATTAAAAATATAAATCTTGAAACCTAATTACTAAATTGAAACAAAACTCAATTCTCAAAAGTAAAATTGTATCATTTTGAAAATATGAGAGTAAATTGAAATCAAATTTCAAACTTAACTAAAAGTACAACATCTTGAAACTCATACCAAATATTTAAAAAAATGAGTAATTAAATATATGTTTTAGAGTGATTTTGAACATGACAAAAGTGATTTTAGTAATTTTAAAATCAGTCCCAGACATATCCTTAATAACTCAGAGATATGATTTGAATTTTTTTCATTCCTATAAAATACAAACACCAACTCAAAAAATACAAAGTGAAAATTTAAAAAACAACCAAAGTATTTAAACCTCTCGTTCACTATATATCAAGTGAGTTAATGTAACGTGGATGCACACCCATAATGATCATTTATAGTGAAATTAATAGTCAACTTTATTTTTTTTTCCCTTGTTGGGGACAAAGGAATTATAACGTTCAACTTATTCTATAAGATTAGGGACACAAACACTCCCCCTTTCCCTTTTTTGTCCATATAAAGTAAATAATACCTTCAAAAAAATACCATTCTTTTCACTGCTTTCCCTTTTTGACTCAACATAAATAGAACCCAAGAAAAATCCACACAAAATACCATATTGGGAAGAAAAGGCAACCCCTATTGCAAAAGGAACAATATGCTTGTTTGTATCAATCCGATAATACTTATCGATACTATGACATGATCAATTCGACAATATTTATGTCACATGTCAACAATTACTAATTGATGAGAGTAGTTAGATAACTTGTATAATATTTAGTTGTCAATTTTAGATTAATTGCTGTGAAATCAACATTTTAGATTAATTTAATTGTTTGTCATTTTTTCTTGTAAAACTATGAATAGTCACTTTAGAGTTTTTTTATAGGATAATCATATATCCGAAAATATATCGCTGTTTTAAAGGTAAGGAGATTCTTAAAATGCTTTGATAATATAAATTTGGTTGGTAGGTAAGTCCTAGCTAGCTACCAATGTAAAATGGCTTTTAACTTTTTTTCCTTTCACTTTTCTAATCATATTGTTTGGCATAAACCCATATAGAGCTGATCGACAAGCTTGATTAGTGCAAATTAATGTTGGTGATTATATTTAAATTTGGTTGGAGAAAAAAGGAGTGTGAAATCATAAAGTTTAACACATGAAATTAATAGTTTTTTCTTTTGACATTTTAAAGTTGATTTGGCTTCTAAAAAGACGACGTTTTTTAAGTTGATTTATAGTGTTATCAAATGTTTCACAAATCAACACGAGTCTAACTCAATAATAATTAATATGTATTCCTTTGTCTAAGACTAAAAGATTAAATTCTTGTACTTTATATTTGTTGTACTAAAATACATATTACAATTTTAAATCTACTTCAACGGTAACTCTCTATACTTCGTTACTATTTGAACCATTTTCATTTAAATATACCAATTTATGTTTTTATTGTTTCAAACAATATTACATGTGTTGGAATGTCTTGAATTTGGTATGTGACACGTCGAATAACCAAGTACAGGATCTCGTTGTCATTACAAATTATACATAAATTTAATTTATTAATGTATTTGTCACATTTACATTATTTACATCTATGACCATAGGGTTTAGAGAAATGTACTATATAAATTCTTTAACCTTTGAGGTGATTCAATTCTGTAAAGTGTATAATTATCTCTAACAAAACTGTTTTCTCTCTGTCACGTGGACATAGCTAATATATCGTTAGTAAATCACGTAAATTTGTGCGTCGATCTCTTTTGCTTTAATGTTTTCTTTATCTCTGATTGTCGATTCTTAACAACATGAAGGTTACAGATTTTAACAAGTCATATAACTGTATATATCAACAAATGTCAACACTGTGTCATATCAATTTCGATATAATATCATACAACACTAATGTTTTCTTGTTGTTAGTGAATGTCATACCTAACCTTCCATCCATCGAACGAAGTGATTTTCTAATTATACATTATGTAATATGATTAATGAATGAAAGAGATAATACATATAAAGGTAATATAATATATGAAATTGAAATATATTTTGATATAAAATAGGAGGATGTGATTGATTGAAATGGAAAATAGAGGGGGAGATGGAATTGGGGTTAAGTCCAATGAGATTGGAGAGATATAGAAGTGGCCAAAGTACAGAATGAATATAGGTATGGAATGGACAATTTTGGGTCCACGTGATGGGTATCTCTTCTTCTCATGCATTTGTCCTTCTTCCCATTCAATTTCTAGTTTTACACATCCTCTTATGTTTTTAGTGCCTACATTCACTCCCTTCTCTCTTTCCTATGTGCATGTTTTCTCTCTCTCTCTCCCCATTTTTCAATTCACATCATATCCTTCCCCCATTTTATACTCTAATCGCAAACCTAATCGACTGTTCCTTTTAATATATTTTAATGGACATAAGGTATGAAGAGTCGTTTGGTATGCAGTTATTCATCGTATTTGATGTGAGTGTAATATGTGTCTATAGTGTTACTTTACGATCATTCCTATCGGTTAGTATGGTTGATTGGTCGAGATTTTTCTTTGTTGTTCTACCTAGCTTGAGACTTCTATTGAGAAGATCCATGAAGGTTATTCCTGGTGTGACATTTTTCCTTGAGTTGTGTGTGATTTATTTTTATGTTTAATAGATTTTTGTCATTGTTTGTTTTTTTTTTCTTTTATGAGGGTACCTTGTTAATGCCTTGACCTCAGGATATAACATCCATTTCTCTTATACATACATACAAATATACATACTAGAGGTATGTTCGTCGTGATCTTCTGAATATCGAGTCTCTTTAGTTTCAATTCAATCTTTAATATTGATGATGAGTGTAAGATTGATGTGACACCCTTTTAAACAAACATTTGCTGAGTATATTGCTTTGGAAGTTAATTTGATAGGGAAGTAATGAGATACAAGCCTTCATAATTATGTGACCTAACCCATTTTAATAAAGATCAACTGATGAGTTCATTGAAATTGATTGTCATGGTAAAGAACAATAGTCAACTTGTTGAATCTTGTATTAACATATAAGTTCATGTCATATATAATTAACTACAGTGTTTGTTTCATACTATCTTCAACGAACTTGAAGTCACAAGGTTGTAAATAAGGTATAATATAAATAGGGTGTAAGAGATTCATTCTATTCTATACCACACGTGTCAAATCAACGTGTACATGATTGTTTATATGTAAATAAATACACACAATATTATACATTAGACAAAGAGAAATCTCATTGGAGTAGCAAGAAGCAAAGTTTGGATTTTTATTTTTGTATGGTATTGGTAGTAACATTATTTAATATTAGAGATATAAAAATGTATGCTTTTGAATAGGAAAAAGAGTTGAAGAGAATTGGGAATAGTGTAAAAAGCAAAAAAATGAGATTGCCACAACCCAAAGCTAAGTTTACAACCATGAGCCTAAAAAGCAAATTCAAGAGGGGAAAAAATAAAAATTTAAAAAGAAAAAAGAAAAGGTATAGAAAAAGGTCTGCCAAACAAAGCCTAACACAAACCCCACATTCCAACCAAACTCTGTTTTTTTTTTTTTTTTTTCCCCTCTTTAACAAATACCATAGAGCCATACACTAAGTTCCCATGTTATATCAAATTCAAAATTATTATCCTCCACAAACCCAAATCCAAAAACACCTCAAAAACAAAAGGCAAAAAACAAACCCTATTTTTAAAATACCCCCCCCCCCCCCCCCCCCCCCCCCAAAAAAAAAAAAAAAAAAAAGTTGAAGAACTCCCACGCTCTGTTCTCTTGCTTTGAGGACTGCAGCAAGTGCAACTACGCCTGCTCGCAATTCTCAAAGCTAGATTAAAATTTGTTCATTTCCCCTTTTTCCTTTTTTTACTGTTTATTGCCTTAAGATTCACCATTCCCATAAACCAAAACACATGCCCTCTCATTCCCCAAGCTCACTTCATCATCGCTACCACTTTCTTCCTCCTCCTCTTCTTCTTCTTCTCAGCTTCCTCTGTTTTTCTCCTCTGAGTTCGAGTTCTCCATAGCCATTTTCTTCATCTGGGTAAGCTCAGAATCAACAAAAAAACAAGAAGAGGAAGAAGAAGGAGGAGGAGAAGATGATTACTCTTGCAGATTTCTACCATGTAATGACTGCAGTGGTTCCTCTTTATGTGGCCATGATTTTAGCTTATGGGTCCGTGAAATGGTGGAAGATCTTCACTCCCGATCAGTGCTCTGGAATCAATCGTTTTGTTGCTCTATTTGCAGTTCCTCTTCTCTCTTTTCACTTCATTTCCACAAACAATCCCTACGCTATGAACTTACGGTTTATTGCTGCAGACACTCTCCAAAAGCTCATTGTTCTTGCTGTTCTTGCTGTTTGGAGTAACATAAGTAAAAGGGGTTGTTTGGAATGGACGATTACTCTGTTTTCCCTTTCAACTTTGCCCAATACTCTTGTTATGGGGATTCCTTTGCTTAAAGGAATGTATGGGGAGTTTTCAGGGAGCTTGATGGTTCAGATTGTTGTACTTCAGTGTATTATTTGGTACACATTGATGCTGTTCATGTTTGAATATAGAGGAGCCAGAATGCTGATTTCTGAGCAATTTCCAGACACTGCTGGTTCTATAGTCTCAATCCATGTCGATTCTGACATTATGTCGTTAGATGGAAGGCAAGTTTTGGAAACAGAGGCTGAGATTAAAGAAGATGGGAAGCTTCACGTGACTGTGAGGAAATCAAATGCCTCAAGATCAGATATCTTCTCGAGAAGATCCGTGGGATTATCTTCTACAACTCCACGGCCTTCAAACTTGACCAATGCAGAGATTTACTCTCTGCAATCTTCTCGAAATCCTACCCCTAGAGGCTCAAGTTTCAACCACACTGATTTTTACTCTATGATGGCTGCCGGTGGAAGAAACTCTAACTTTGGCTCATCTGATGTTTATGGCCTTTCGGCGTCAAGAGGGCCGACACCTAGGCCGTCTAATTACGAGGAGGAAGGCGGCGGGGGCAATGGCGGAAAGCCAAGGTTTCACTACAATGCCACAACAGGAGGCAATGCAAATGCAAATGCTAATGCAAATCATTACCCTGCTCCAAACCCAGGAATGTTTTCACCTACAGGGTCCAAAAATGCACAACCAAATGCTAAGAAGCCTGCCAATGGGGTTGTGGGTCAGCAGAAAACAGAGGATGGAAGCAGAGACTTGCATATGTTTGTTTGGAGTTCAAGTGCTTCCCCTGTTTCTGATGTTTTTGGGAACCATGAATTTGGGGCTCATACTGATCAGAAGGATGTAAGATTGGCTGTCTCTCCTGGAAAAGGTAAGTTTCTTGAATGGATTAAAATTTTTCATTTTCATTTCTGTTCCATTTTTGTTAATGGGATTAATATTTCAGTGGAGGTTCGTAGAGAAAACCAAGAGGAATATGCAGAGAGGGAAGATTTCAGCTTTGGAAACAGAGAAATGATGAACAGTAACAACAATGGAGGAGGAACAGAGAAAGTTGGTGATATTAAACCCAAAACCATGCCACCCACCAGTGTTATGACAAGGCTAATCTTGATCATGGTTTGGAGAAAACTCATCAGAAACCCTAACACTTACTCTAGTTTAATTGGTCTCACTTGGTCCTTAGTCTCCTTCAGGTAAGCCGAGACTGCACTCAATTCTTTTCTTCCTCTTTTTTTTTTTTTTTTTCCTGGGGTCTTACCATTCATTGTTCTCATTTACATTATAATATATTTTACTTGAAGGTGGAATGTTGAAATGCCAGCCATTATTGCAAAGTCCATTTCTATACTATCTGATGCAGGGCTGGGAATGGCCATGTTCAGTCTTGGTAAAGTTCCTAATTAACAACATCCATTTTCTTTATTTGTTCTTAGAAAAAGTGTAAAAAAGCAAGCATAAAACTGGCAAAAGGCAAAGCAAAACAGTGGCATTGTTATGATAAATATGTTTGGGGATGTTTTTTTTTTTTCTTTTTCCTTCTTTCACTTTTCTGGTTGCTCTGTGTTGGATTTGATTCAAATGGGTTGGTGGTGGTGGTAGTGATGATGAAAGTTGCTTTAATAGCAATAAAAAAAAGAGAAAGAGAAAGCATGCTAATTGGTAAAAATGGTGTAAAATGACAGGTTTGTTCATGGCTTTGCAACCAAGGATCATAGCATGTGGAAATACCATAGCAGCTTTTTCAATGGCTGTGAGATTCCTTACAGGTCCAGCTGTAATGGCTGTTGCTTCCATTGCTGTAGGCCTTAGAGGAGTTCTCTTACGTGTTGCCATTGTTCAGGTCTCACTCCTTCTCTCTCCTCCTCTGCAATTTTCTCTGACATTGCCTCTATAAAGTTTTGCCCTTTTAAAACCAAATATATATACATATAATGCTCCCTTTTTTCCCTCTAAAATAAAGGCTTGTTGGTTAGTTTATCCAAATGGGTATTGATAAAGATTGATGCTTTTTTGGAAATTCTTTCTTCTTCTTCTCATGGTAATATAATAATGAAGGAATCAAAGTTGTGAAATGGGAAAAAAGAAAGAAGGAAAAACTTGTGTGATTTGGAGGCTAATGGTTTGTATGTATATAGTTAAGGACCTATTTGGTGATATGTTAGGAAACAAACATCTGTGGCTCTGTTTAACATGTTTTTTTGCCCCATGTGTTTGGATTTTCCATAGCACAAAACCCATTTATAAAATTTATTTTCTTTTTTCTTTTGAAAAAACAGGCAGCTCTCCCACAAGGAATTGTCCCCTTTGTCTTTGCCAAGGAGTACAATGTACATCCTGATATTCTTAGCACAGGGTATGTATCTAGTCTCTCTCTATAGTAATGTCCTTCATAACTAAACAAAAATGTTTTTACTTTTCATTGGTATGTCATAAACATTTCTTCGCTTGAATTGAGTATTGAATTGAGATTTAGACGGTAATAGTATGGTGGTGAATAGAAATAGAATATGAGACCGTTATACTATTCGAAATCTCAATTTGAGTAGTTTTGAAACGTTCATGCAATTTTTTTTAAAAAAATAAAGATATTTTTGGAACAAAGGAAAAGATGTAATTTTTAAGTTTTTTTTTTTTTTTATTATTGTGGGTTTGCAGAGTTATCTTTGGGATGTTGGTTGCTTTGCCGATTACGCTTGTTTACTACATTTTGCTGGGGATTTGAGGGTGTGGAAAGTCAACCATGGCTGCGGCCGCCATGAGAGGGCATTTCAAAAGCTTCAAAGCTTTGAGACAAGAATTTAGAGAGGGATAAAAGAGGGAGAGAAGTCAAATGAAGAAGAAGGAGAAAGAGAAGCAATTGTGGATGAATCTTCTTTGCAAAGTAGAAGGGAAAAAGAGGGTGGAAAAAAGAAAGAAAAAGAAAAAGGGGCTGTAAAATCATTATGTTTGTTAGTCAATTATATAAGGGAAAAAAAAAGTGTTTTGGTTTTTCTCCTACTTATTATTATTATTATTTTTAATTGTTATTTATTTACAGGTTTTGTCTATTATGTTTTACTAATCCATCTCACTCAATGTGTCTAATTTAATTGATATAAAATATGTCAATCTCGAAGTTAGAATTTCGATTTCTTCATATTATCAAAAAAAAAAAAAAATTGATACTTGTCAAAGTATAAAGACAAGGATGTTGAAGAATTGTTTTGATTTTGTTAGTTTTTTCTTTTCCAAACGAACCTTCTTTTCTTATTTTCCCTTTTAAATGTTTTACAAGTTTATATTGAAAACTTTGTATAAAACAATAAGATTATTTGGGAGAATTTTGTAGGATATAGTTTTTTTTTTTTTTTTTTTTTTTTTTTTTTTTTTTTTTTTTTTTTTTTTTTTTTTTAAGTTTAAGAAACATTTGAAAGTACTATTTAGATTAGTCAATTTGAGTATACTAGTTTCGGTGAGACATGACTTTAACTATCCTTTTAAAAATAGATGGTTCGATATTTATTGATCTTTACATTAGTATAGTTAGTGTTTCGAAATGAAAATAATTTACTGAAAAGCTCTATTCTCTATAGTCAATTCAACTTCACTTTTAACCAGGTTTAATTTAATTAATATCTAATTGGAATCTAGAGTGATGTTGTTACATAAGGTTTTGAGTCCAAATTTTAAACCTAGTTAATATTTGAAGTTCATAATATATTGGATCTGATAAATGAGTGTCACGTCTACTGAAGAACATAAAAAATTTTTCCATTAGTTTTTTCTGTATTTCCTTCTTCAGCTTCAAGTTCCACTATTTGGTGGTTAATTTTGTATTTTCTCTTTCATGGTTGTTATGTTGGACCATTGATGTTTTGCCATGTGGCATTTTATATGTTAATAAATAGTGCTACACGACGAGTCATACCTATCGTGGAAGGCCGATCGTCTTAATCCATTTCCTCTATCGTTTATTCTCTCTACCTATTGTATAGCTAATTACTTCTATCGTCTACATCTTATCATGTACACTCTCAATCCAATCGTCTACATCCTATCGTGTACTCTCCATCGTCTACATGTTCAACCCAATCGTGCAATCTCCTACCCTATCGTCTACACTCTCACCTCTATCATGTAGACGCTTGCCCTATCGTTTAAATATTTGACAACGATCGTCTAGACTTTTGACAACGATCGTTTAGCCTTCACCTCTCAACGATCATTTAGTCTTTGACAACGATCGTTTAACCTTCCCTTCTTCCTATCTCTTACATGGTATCAGAGCTCTAAAGCATCTTGCCCTTCTTCATGGCGTCGAGGTTGGGAACATCTGAAGAAAACTCTACCTTACCAGTGACATCAAACCCAGGTATTCACTCAACTGTTCTACCTACGACTACCATATCTATATTTTCTCCGTCGTTTACCCCACTTGCTACTCAGCGTGCCCCTCCCCCTGCTCGAAATCCATTCTACCTCCGCAATATGGCCCTCAACCACCACCTCTTCACCCTCACTATGCCAGTTTTCCTAACCATCATTCTTTTCAAAATCAGGTCTCGATTAGTCCCTTCCCTACACTTCCATCCTCACAATCTCCCGTTGCAAACTTCCCTCATATGTCCCAATCACTCACTATCAAGCTAAATGACTCGAACTACCTTCCCTGGAAGAATCAGTTTTTCAACCTTATCATGGGCTATGACCTTGAAAGCTTCATTGACGGTACGTATCCTCAGCCACCAAAATACCTCGACCCTCAGCAAACTCAACTCAATCCTCATTTCTCTTATTGGCAGAAGTGCAATCGCACGATTATGAGCTGGTTTTACTTCTCTTTCAATGAAGATAAAATGGGAGAAATCATCGGATACGAATCCGCACTGGAAATTTAGGAAGCACTCCAAACAATCTATAAATCCTTTTCAACAACCCGGATAATGGGTTTGCGCTCTCAGCTTCAAAAGATACGAAAGGATATCATCAGCATCTCTCAATACCTTGCTAAGATCAAAGACATTGTCAACAAATTTGTTGCTATTAGAGAACCACCGTCTTACCGTGATCATCTTGCATACATTCTTGAAGGCCTCGGCAATGAATACAATCTGTTTGTGACCTCGATTCAGAACAGAACTAGTCGCCCATCTATCGCCGATGTCCGCAACCTCCTTATCGCATATGACTGTCAGCTAGAATCCCAGTCAGCTATGGACCAACTCCAACAAATACAAGCCAATGTCACCCATCTCTCACTACAACCTCGACATCCTCACTGGCCGCAAACTACCAGATCATCTTTCCAACCTCCTCCATCTCTTCCAGGTATTCTTCCTAACCCTCCTTTCTCTGTTATGACTGCCACAAATTATACATCTCATAGACCACACACCCGAGCTTAATGACCACCCACCCATCAACCATCCCAATCCTTCAATCGGCCACAATGTCAAATCTGCAACAAGTTTGGCCATACAGCACTAACATGCTACAATATCGACAATCCAAAATACAGAACCATTCAACATGCCCAAGCCTATTTGGCTCAAGCAACACCAACCCCAACTCAGCCGTTATCCTATATTGCTAATCCCCCTACTTCAACAACGAATCATCCTGATGAAGGCTGGTATATGGATTCCAGAGCTACTCATCACATGACCCCTGACCTGTCCAACATCCAACAGCCTGTCCCTTATTATGGTGGTGAACAAGTTGTCATAGGAAACGATAAGCCCCTTCCTATCTCTCACACTGGTTCTTCCTCTTTTCTTTCATCTACATCTCATACTCTGATTTACCTTCACTCTGTTCTTCACACACCTTCAATATATCAAAATCTAATTAGCATCGGTCGTTTATGTTATGATAATAATGCTTATGTTGAGTTTTTCCGTGACTCTTTTGTTATGAAGGACCTTCAAACCAAGAGCCTACTCCTCCGGGGCACACTTGATCGTGACCTATACAAGCTCTCTGTCAATCCATCTGCTACACGATCATTCAATTCCTCCTCTCATCCAACTGCCTTCATCTCAGCACTCACAGACTTCACTTTGTGGCACCGTCGCTTAAGACACCCCTCCCCTCTAGTAGTTCAATCTATTTTGTCCAAATGCAAACTGAAGTACAAAAATAATTCTGATGTATCAGTTTATGAACACTGTCAAATGGCCAAGAGCCATCATTTACCTTTTCAATCTTCTAATTCTTGTCCACCCTCTCTCTTTGATATAGTGTATGTCGATGTATGGGGTCCTTCTCCGATCAATTCAGTAAATGAAGATAGATATTTCTTGCTTTTTATCAATGCTTTCTCTTGTTTTACTTGGATCTATACAATGAAAGTAAAATTTGAAGTTTTCCCCTTTTTTCTTAAGTTTCAAGCTATGATTTCAAATCAATTTTCCATCACTATTAAATCAATCCAAATTGATAGAGGAGGGGAGTTCAAAGATCTCTCACTTATACTAGAAAAAATTGGCATAATTTATCGTATATCTTGTCCTTGCACACCCCAACAAAACGGCACTGTCGAATGAAAGAACAGGCATGTCATTGAAGTTGGTCTAGCCATGCTTGCCCACTCCTCTATTCCACATAGCTTCTGGCCCTTTGCTTTCCACACCACCATCTACCTTATCAACCGACTACCTACACCTCTCCTTACAAATAAGTCCCCTTATGAAACCTTATACTCTAAACTTCTTGATTACCAACTTCTTAAAGTTTTCGGCTGCACCTGTTCCCTATTCCTTCGGTCATTCAATGACAATAAACTCCAATATAGGTCTCATCCGTGCGTATTCTTAGGCTATTATTCCTTGCATAAAGGATATCTTTGTCTGCATCGCACAATCGGTCGCATTTATATCTCCCGACATGTCATCTTCAATGAAACTGCTTTCCCTTTCCTTGATAACTCTCCATCAATCTCTTCTCTTTCACACTCTTCTTCTCAAGTCCTTTCCATTCCCATTCCAATTAATCCTTCCCACTTACATCAGGTCACTACCAATTCTGAAGGCAACTATGTTCATCACCATCATCCCCCCCCCCCCCCCCCCCCCCATATACCTCCCTCTATACCATCCCCATCCTCTCAACCCACACCTGTAACTACACCACTCAACCAACCAACTCCCCATCTTCCCCAATCATCTGAACCATCAACAAATCCACCAGCTCCCATTATTTCCTCTCCCTCACTACCACCCACCTCTATTCTCCCAACTACCCCTGTTTCCTCACACTCCAACTTTCCTATCACCTCAGAACCAACACCATCCCGACCCCTCACAACCAATAACCACCCCATGATTACACGGTCAAAGATGGGCATTTTTAAATGGCTGTCCGATGTTACTGACTTGGATAAAACAGAACCATGATCCTACAAGGAAGCTCTCTTTCATCCAAGCTGGAAACAAGCAATGCTTGAGGAATATGCAGCCCTCGTCAGAAATAATACATGGTCTCTCACACCTTTGCCCCAGGATTGCAAGGTAATTGGCAACAAATGGGTGTTCATACTCAAACAAACTCCATCTGGTGAGATTGCTTGCTACAAGACTCGTTTGGTTACTCAAGGTTTCAACTAAGACTATGGCATCGATTACTTTGAGACCTTCAGTCCAGTTGTCAAGCCTACTACCATTCGGCTTGTTTTGTCAATTGCTCTATCTCATAACTGGATCATTCGGCAACTTGATGTACATAATGCCTTCCTCAATGGCGACCTATCTGAGGAAGTATAAATCAAGCAACCACCTGGCTTCATAAGTGATCAACACCTTGATCATGTGTTACTTCTGTACAAGACACTATATGGCCTCAAGTAAAGTCCTCGCGCATGGTTCTCCAAGCTCAGCACCTGTCTGATACAATGGGCCTTCTCCAATGCAAAGTCTGATACATCTATGTTCATTTTCCGTAACTCACATACTTTAATTATCCTTCTTATCTATGTTGATGACATTATTGTAACTGGCAATAGTCTTGCAACCATTCAACACTTCATTACTTGTTTAAACACTCAGTTTGCACTTAAAGATCTTGATGTTCTATCTTTTTTCCTTGGCATTCAAGTGCTTCGCTCATCAGATCACTTACATTTGTCTCAGTCCAAGTACATTCACAGTCTTCTTGAACGTGCACAACTCACTGACTGTAAGCCGATTCACTCTCCAATGGTTGTTGGCACCTTGCTGTCCCTCACCGATGGACAATCACTGGACAACCCCTCTGAATACAGAAGCCTAGTTGGTGCTCTCCTATATTGTACGCTGACCAGACCAGACATCAACTTCAGTGTCAATAAGCTCTGTCAGTTCATGCACGTCCTAACCACTTCACATCTTCAAGCAGCCAAACGCCTGAAATTAATCTAGAGTCAATTTTATACCTAGATTAATTAATCTAGAGTCAATTATATCTCAACTTGAATTTTTCCTTTTAATATTGTATTTGTTCTAATTTGTATTCATGTTTATTCATTGTTATGATTGTAAATATAGTTAGAGTATTAAGGTATTTGTACCATAAAGTCAAATGTTGAAATTTCCGTCCTTATAAATCATTATTCTTTCAATGTATAATGTTATAATTTTTTTTATTTGCAAATGTATTGTAATTAATATGTGGGGTGGAAAAATCGAATCTCTGACCTTGAGGTCATAATGTTGTAATTCGTTATACAATAAAAAAAAATTATACATCTTTTTAATTGTCCACACTTTAATTATTTAATTGAAATATAGCTTTAATAGATTAAATGATGAATAAAATAAAAAGGATAATAATAGAGAAGGAATGCCCACATTTTTCTCTTCAAGGTGACATTAGCAAACGTGGTGTAAATCCTTCTTTCACTAATATTTTATATTTATTTTATTTTGATTTATAAAATTTAAAATATCTATTTTAGTCCTTAAAATTCTATTCTATTTTGATCTAAGAATTAAAATGTTTATGTTAGTCATTAGCTTTTAAATATATATATATATATATATATATATATGTTGGATAAGTGCATTGAGCAGTGAAAATGGTAACAAAAATAAAAATTCATATATCAATAGACATTTTGAAAGTGCAGAAAACTAAAATTAGATTTAAATCACTTAAATAAAACATTCACATTTTATGGCTTACTATCTCCTCAACAATGTCAATTATAATATATTTTCACTCAAAATTATAAAGACTACAATAACTTTATCGACTTTAATATTAAACCAATCTAAAAATTAATATCTCGTTTGTTAACTATTTAGTTTTTGAAAATAAAGTCTATTAATACTTCTTCCACCTCCAAACTTTCTTGCTTTGTTAACTACTTTTTAGTCATATTTTCAAAAATCATACCAAATTTTGAAAATTAGGCCCCATTTGATAATCATTTTATTTTTTATTTTTGTTTTTTAAAATTAAGCCTATGTATACTACTAGGGCTAGTTGCATAAATAAAATTCAAGCAAAAATAATAAAATATGTAGTACAAGGATAAAATAGTTGCATATATTGATCAAAAATGGTAAAAGACTAAAAAACTCATGCCTAGCCACCATTTTGCTCGCTTTTTCCCAGTTTTCTCAAATTAAGAGTTATCACTGATAGCTGCTATCGTTGATAGCTTCTATCAATTGCTATCGATGATAGTTGCTATCAGCAATAGCTTTCAATTTGAGAAAAATAATACAATCTTGAAATATTAGCTTTTAATTTGTTATCAATTATCAGTAGCTATCGTTGATTCACTTTCATCAATTGGAATCAACCTTAAAATATCAATATTTAAGGCTATCAGTGATAGATTTATAAATAGTTATCAACTTTAAAAGAAGACCAACAACTTTGATTTCATAGTAGCTATCATTAATAATTTTTTATCATGGCTATCACTGATAGCAACTATCAGTTACTGTCACTGATAGACTTTCATCAATTAGAATCAACTTTGAAATATTAACACTTAAAGTTATATGATAGGCTTTTATAACTGGTTATCATCTTTAAAAGAAACTCGATACATAGATATCACCTAAGTTCTATCAACGATATCACTAACATCATTCATATTGTGGTTATTAGTGATAGCTTATTCCATTAATAACATCATTGATAAGATGCTATCAATGATCTCACTGATATCATGCTATCAGTGATAGTTCTTTATCATCGATAACGTGCTATCAGTGATAGTTCTTTATCATCGATAACGTGCTATCAGTGGTAGCTTCTATCATCGATAACATATTATTAGTATTAGCTTCATCACCGATAACATGCTATCAGTAGTAGCTTCTATCAATCATAGCCACTGAACATCTTTTTGCCAATTTCTTGTCATTACCAAACATTTATAGGTCTCTTTTCTTTTCGATGATAGTTTCTATCACTAATAAACATGTTATTAGTGATAACTTCTAGGAATTCCACTTACATTTTAGTTCGAGATTCAACTTCAACTTCAATGGAGAAAAAAAATTAAAAAAAGGAGGAAAGAAGCAAAAATCGAAGAAAATAAAGAAAATAAAAAGACTAAAAAAAAAGAACGTATACACAAAACATGACAAGTGAGGGTGAAAATGAAAATTAAAAAAAAAAATCAAAGATTGAGTAGTCAACTCATCCATGTTTGCAAATATTTTAAAGATGTAATATATTTTTAGATTTTTTTCTCTTATTGTACTATATATTAAAAAATATCCATACCACCATTATTTCTAAATTTCTTTTTTTGTTATCTATTTTTTACCATGATTTAAAAAATCAAGCCAAATTTCGATAACTAAAAAAAAAAAACAGCTTTCAAAAAGTTCGTGTTTTCGAAATTTGGTTAAAAATTGAACTATTGTACCTAACAAAAATGCAAATCATTGTAAGGAGTGTGTGAAATAGACAATTTTAAAAAACAAAACAAAAATAAAAAACTAAATGATTACCAAATGAGACCTAAAAAAGGATTTTTGTTTTTAAAATTTAACTAAGAATTTAATTCTTATATTTAATAAAGATGTAAATCACTCTAAAAATAGAGATAAAATATACTTAATTTTTAAAAATTAAAAAAATAAAATAAAATGATTATAAAATAAGATCTAAAATGATGTTGTGTACACGTTACTAAATTGATAAGACAACCTAAATATGGGGAAAAAAAAGTGAAAATACAAATAAAGAATTTAAATTGATATTTGAAGAAGAAAGTGAGAAGAAGGCCCCTCCAACTCCTTTGAATTTGGGGGTACTATTTTGATGTGGACCTCTTTAGAATATCAGGGGACAAAAGCAACAATCCAAAGTTTTCTTTTTTACTTTTTTTTTTTTTTTTTTTTTCTCTTTCCACTTTTATTATTTATTATTATTATTATTATTTTAATTTCCATTTCCTCTCTCTCTCTCATACTCCTTTCTACATCTCCTAAATTCCTTTTAGTTACACTTTACAACTTTTACTGACACCTTTTTTTTTTCTTTTCTTTTCTTTCTTAGCTTTTGTTTTTTTGCCCATTTTCTTTAAATCTCTATCTCTTTTGGTAAATTTGTATTTCCCCTTTTATGAAATTTCTAAGTTCTCAACAAAAAAGTTTCCTTTAAAAGGTTCAAAAAGGATCAATACCTTTGATTTTAGCTTCTGTTTTTTTTGGTTAATGAAGGATAGTTTTGGAATCTTATAAGACAATATTTCCCAATCACCACACAACTCTTGTTTTTTTTTTTTTTTTTTTTTTTTTTAAATTTTATTTAGAGCTTATTACACACTAATATATAGTTAAAATGACCGAGCATTAACATTTTTTTTATAGGTAATTTATTAGATAATATGATATTAAATTTGCCTTCATCGGTTAGCTTAATTTTATGGATCAATTTGAAATTTAAGATGATATCAAAACAGGTGGACCAGGAAGATCTTGTATTCAAATCGTATCAAAACAGGTGGTTCAGGAAGATCTTGTGTTCAAACTCTCGCAATGTTATTTTCTTCCTACACCCATAAGTGAGAACGAACGTTAGATGATATGATATTAAAAAATTTATCTTCACCTATCAACCTAAACTCATGAGTCAATTAGTGATTTAAGAATGATAGTAATAAACACATTTGAGGAGATTTAAATATAACATATAAACTTTTTTTTAGCAACTAAACTGTAACTAAACACAATTAATTAATAATAAAATTGGAGTTCAAATATTTTCAAAAAGGAATATAATTAATTAGTATGTCATTTATTAAAAAAATTATTTAGATGCATCTAGGTAGCACTTATCTTTATGCATCTCACTAAATTTTGAAAATATTTTAATGATTTTTCTATATGAATGATAAGAGTGAGATACATAAAGATAGGTACTATCCTGCATAAACGATTTCAATAGAATCATTTTTAAACAGAATATAGCTTCTTTTTTTTTTTTTTGAATATTTTTTGGAAAAGGAGAAACAAAATGGGAAAATTGGTAATTTACTATTGAGAGATCTCGTAATGTATTTATTTCATCAGGGACAATATTTTATTTTACCAAAAAACATGACAACGAATCTATTTTTTATTTAATATGGTAATAAAAACATATAAAATGTTATTATGATAAAGAAGATGAAAGTTTATCAGACAGACAAACCATGCTTAAAACTTAGAAATTATTGTAATGTGTAAATATGACATGGAGAGAGCATGCATATGCATGGGAAAGGGAGAGGCTTATTAGAGAAGCTAAACCCAACGAAAATGATTAAAATGTAAAATCTATACTATAATTACTATTAATTAGTCCTAATAATTATAGATTATAACAAATATTGAAGTTAAGGATGTGTCACTAATGCTTCCCTAATGGGTATCAAAAAGTGCTAAGATCCTTATTCATTCATTATATTAAATATACTTTATTTGCATGCTTAATAATGTGACTAGCAATCCATTTATTGCATTGTAAGCACACACACATATTTATTCGCAATAATATGGCTTAAATTAGGCGGAAAGCCCACTAAATCCACGAGGCCTAATAGGCCCAAGTGCTAGAAAGGTAAAAGGACGATTCTCAAGGCTGAGTTAGGAAGTGGCTCGATCCCTAAAAGAGGATGTCACGTCAAGCCGTCAAGCCGTCAAGCCGTCAAGCCGTCGTCAAACACCCCAAGGGTATAAATAGATGAACAATAATCTAGGCCACAAGTGGTATGTTATATCATACTCTACCTAGTTTGACACCATTCTTATTTAATACTAACTTAAGCATCAAAGTGTATTACATCAAATACTACATCGATATTAAAATTATAGTTTGTAGGTATATGTGCACCTTCTACCATTGAATTACATAATTACACATTAACCAAATTTAACTTTTAGAGTGGTAATATTTTCAATCTTAACATGAGGTTTAATAAAATAATTTTACTATGAAATCTGATAAATTTCAAGTTTGCTAGCCTAATAATATTTGAATTCAAAATAAGGTATTTGAGAATCGATATTGTTGTGAAAAATCTCACAAAAACTCACTATTTAACCGTAAATAAAAAATAAGTTTCTATCAATATCTAAATCATTCCACAAACTAAATCGAAATAGAAGAGAGAGAATATTTATAGTGGTTTGATCAATGTGGTCTACATCTATAGTGTAAGATAAAATATAACCAAAAAAATAGGAGAAGAGATGAAACAATATTAAAAAATTCTCTCACCTAACTCAAAAATTACGCTCAATCTATAAATTAAAATTGAAAAGAAATATCAATATGAAATAGTTAAATATAAATAGTATTTGCACGCCCGGGTATTTTTCATATTTACATGAACGACAAAATTCATTTAATAAAATCTCACTACTTTATCATGTTTATAAATAAAATATATGTATATTTTTCATCCAATCTTTTGCTTTATAAATCTTGACGTTTTGTTATTGTTATTTTATCTTATTGTACACACTTTTCAAGCGAAGGAAAAAGGAATTTCCTAATCACCAAGTTTTATTTAAGAGAAGCAAGGCAACATTATCTAGGGATAGGAATCAAATGAGAACGTATTTCTTTTTATTCTCTCGAGAAAAAGAAAAACAAAAAGAAATAAACTTTACAAATATCGGTTCCAATTGAGAGTTGCCCCTCAAAGTCCACAAACGAGCTAAGTTCAAGAAAAGTTAGAAAGCTATAAAATCCACATCTCAAAGGAAAAAAATTAGAGCTTCAAGTTATGAACTAGCTAGTCGAGTTAGTGAATATACATCAATTTGAAAACAACCGAGTTACATTCGATTTGATGTTCTGCAGGTCTCAAGCATCGTAAACTACCATCGCAACGTAGGTGACTGTCAGAGAATAACCTCGTTTGATGATCAAAACAAGAAGAGTAAGTAATCTCCAAAAAAGAGTTTTGATGATACTTTTATGTGTTTAGCTAAACAATATACTATTTATACTAATTTAGACATCGAAATGTGGTATGCTTGACACTACAACGATGCAGAGATCTTTCATGCAAGTCGATTGGAAAAGCAAAGTCAGACTAGGAGAAGCAAGCTGGAGGTTAAGTCCACGATGGGCCCACAATGACGACGAACACGAGTGAGGTTTTTCGAACGACAATAACTCTAAAAAGTAATTATATATTTTAACGATGCGTGAAATTATTATTATTATTATTATTATTTTTTGGCAAACGTGAGTTCAATTCAAACTAAAACAATGAAGAAGCTAAATCATACCTTCCAAAATAATAAATTAAAAAAAAAAAAGTTTATAAACAAATAGCAGTAAAATTATAATTCAACTAAAAAAAGGACGAGTTGCTAAATATATCCTCTAGATAAGCATTAGGTGGTCTACCCAACTTAGTTTTTTTTTTTTAAAGAATGATTTATTATTATTATTTTTAAGAAGGGTATTTGAACCACATAATTCATGATCATCAAAATATACTATATATTCTCCCACACTTGGGATAAATTTATATTGCGATTTATTATTATTATTAATATTTTGAAAAGGAAAAGCTTAGGAAGTTTGATCGGCCTAGAGTTAAAATTTTGAGATTTTATGACTTTTTCGAATGTAAAATCACATATAAGGTGTCATCAATTTTCGATAAGTGAAACCTGCGATTGCAAATGGACAATTTAACGTTGGTTAGTGCTTTGAGATATAAATAAAAATTCAGTTTTCATGTCTTTAGAATTTAGGTCAATTGAGATTTGTGCAACTAAATTTGAGTCATTCATACAAAAATTTGATGAGACATTTGGGGGCAAGGAGTTAGTTATTATAGTCCTAGGTTAGTATAGTTGGGTTATAATAGTTTGTGTATGAGGTGTAGATTATTTTAATTTGGGTTATAATAGTATGTGGTTGAGGTGTAAACTATTTTAATTTGAGAAAAAAATAGTAAACACTGTAGTGAAGAACAAAAAAATGATGAATGTATAATAATAAATACTATACCAAATAGTAAATATGGAAGCAAATTGAAGATTTGAAATAGAGTTGAAGATTTTAAGATAGTTCTTGTTCCAAACGTTCCTCGAGAAATGGCTAGAAACTACTATTTTTTCCCCTTTTAATGGAAAAGCTTTTTTTAAAAAAAAAAAATAAAAAAGCTAGGGCTATTTTTATATGTATTTATAAAAGAGGGAGAAATATAATAGGGACATGACAACCCACAAAAGATTGTCGTGTGAAGGGCCGACCCGACAGAATTTAGTGGGAGACAATCTAAAGTTTACCCATAACTCATCGACGCCTCTCTCTCTTCTCTCATTTTGCTTTTCTTTTTCTTTTTCCTTTTCCCCCTCTCTAAATTACTTATTTTTCTTCCTTTTCTGCCCTTCTCTCAAATTTCTTCATAGCACAAATGTCCATCTTTATTTTAATCAACCAATGTAAAATAACAACGTGTTTCAATTCTTTTTTCTAAAAAAACAATCGAAAAGTCACCCATTTATAAAAATATAAACAGTAATAAAAAATTATTATACTATTGTTAATAATTGCTATATTTACCATTTCAACCTTTGATTATGTATTAAATTTTATGTTTTAATATGAAGGTTATTATTCTTATTCCAAAATTTTGATAAATGTTAGTTTTAAAAATATTTATAAAGATTAACTTGGTATTTTGAGTTAATAACAATAATCATTTGTATTTGGGAGAGAGACGGTGGATGCGACAGACAACATTAAAAAGGCAAGAAAGTGAAGTACTAAAGTAAAGCACCTCACGCCCGCCAAACCTTAGCAAATTTGTTATAAAAAAACACACATTGATTAAACTATGAAATATGAACCACATTTGTTTGGTTGCACGTGCTAAGGAAAGGATTTCAGATTTCCCCACGAATACAGGGCCAAATCCAACAATAATTCTTCGTTTTAAAATAAGGGATGAGTTGGATCACGATTTTTTTTTCCTCCATTTTAATTTTAAACAACCGACATAAATTATGCTTTTTCTAAAAAGTATTAAATATATCCTAATTCATCCGTTTAAACCTTTTGAATCAATGGTGGTTTAATAAAAAGATATGGTTGAGTTTCTCATGCTTTCAGTTCAACGAATTGAAAATTTTTACTCTAACATTTGTTAAATTTTGTCTTGAAGGTGAATTGATATCTTATTTAGAGGGTGTGTGAGTTCATTAGAGGAATTTGATTCCATATGTTAATCATAATGGAAACATTGATCGTTGGAAGCTCCCTAAAAGCAACTCATACAAACTCAACTCTGATGCTTCTTTTAGCATAGGTGTGATGAGACTTTTGAACCATAATTCACAATTATAGAGTGAAATTATGATTTTAATGCAAAAAAAAAAAAAAAAAAAGTTAGCAGTTCATTGTTTTGTGGTACTTAGTAGGATTGTTGCTCTCTTAGTCGATATCATTATAGCTATAAATGTTGGGATGTATCCCTTTCGAATCGAAATAGATTCTTTTATTTTTAGAATTTTCTCGAAGGTTGGGACCATTTCAACAAGGAAGTCCTAATATTTGTTAATGATATATTAGTTTTCTACTATCAATAATTCATTGTGAGATTCTCTTTCAATCTTCCTAGAAGAGGTACTTTGGTTGCCACAACCTTTAAAATAAATAAAAATAAAAATAATTGTAATCGGATGATCGGATCTCTATAATACTATTGTATTCTCAAACAAAATACAAAGTAATATCTTATTTCATGTTAGAGACTTCATAGCTTTCTTTATGTTCTTTTAGTACAACAATAAAAAGAATACAAGAAAACTTAAGAATTAGACAACTAAGAAAGTTAAATGGAATCCACCTAGGGAGGATGATTTTCAAGCTAATTTATGAAAATCTAAGATGATGAATATGAGAAGCTAAGATGTGAAAAATAAAATTACATTGATGATTAACAAAAAGAAAGTCGTGAATCAAACTATCTTTACACAAATGGAAGAGAGAATCGATTGATGCTCGAACTTCACTAGCTTTGTTTATTGATACTACATGGTAAATTATGAGCTGAAGTAGAATGGAAAAAAGATAATAAAGTTTGGTTTAAAAATATTTCTAGAAAGTTTAATCCCTATGGAATAAATAATTTTGTAGGGGAAAGAAACTGTTTTTAGAAGCCGAGACGGGCCACGCGTGCTTTACCCTCTTTATTTGGGCCTACATGAGATGGGCATACCACAAATTCAGAAATTGGGCCTTCCATTCTCACTTCTCTTAACAACTCAGCACAATACGATGGTAATTACAATTATATCTTCAAATTTTTAATTATAGAGTCGAACCTTTAAACTTCTATAAAATGTTGAAATTATACTCTCAAACTTACAATAATTGTTGACATTGGGCCCAGAAATGATAAAAACTAAACTCTTAAACACATATAAATGTTACCATTTATACAATTATGTAAGTTTTAAGGTTAATTTAATCCAATTTTAACATTTACATAATTTTAAGGATTCAAAATTTAAAATTGAAAGTTTAAAGATATAACTACAACAACCACTCTACTTCATGGGTGGTTTTTGCAATTTGCCCTATAATTTATTTGAGGCAAGAAAATCAATTTAAATTGTAGTAATTCAAACACTAAAATTTTATATGTGAGTCAATTTATACTTTTTTAAGTGGTTTGTATAGTTATTCTTGATTTCATTTAAAAGCAGTTTGAATAATTTTAGTTATTCTTATTTGAATTCATTTAAAAGTCGCTCGAATCATTCTAGTTATTCTTATTTGATTTCATTTAAAGACAGCTCGAATAATTTTAGTTATTTTTACTTTATTTCATTTAAAAGCAGCTCGAAATATTTTAAATAAAATTATTCTTCTCTATTGTAACCAAAATATACTCTTCTCCAAACATTATATCAAAATATCAATATATATATATATATATATAATATGTAATTATTTAACTAAGAAGAGGAAAATAGAGACAGACGAGTATATGAAAATCACTGAATTTTAAAGAAAAAACCACTTCTATATTAATTATTGTGCTTAAATAAGGGGTATACCTCTCATTCACTATCTTAAAGCGAAATGTAATCATCAATGGTTTTGATTATGTAATTATCAATTGTTTTGATTATAAAAATTTATGGATTGAATTAACACAATCATTACTTTGAGACGAAGTTTTAATTGATATGATCCCAAAATTTATGGGTAGAATTTGATATTTATGCATCCCTTTATTAGAGTTTCGTAATATTTATACAAATAATTATGGTCAAATTACTATTTAGTTTTGTTGCAATAGACATTAAAGAACTTTGAAGTTAACTTTTATGTTATTATAGATAATTCTGGACCAAAAGAATAACTCTAATTAATAAGACGAAAAGAAGTTAGATTGAAGATAAGACAAGAAAAATTGGGCTTTTGGGCCAACCCACACATTCGCTCATCCTCGTGCTTCATGGTCGAGAGCCATGCCGAAGGAGCTCAATTAAGGTATGATTTTAATTCATATCAACTCTCACATTTCTCCCTAATATATATTAATTCTTGCATTTAAATCAATCTCATACATGTGTAAAAGATATGCATTGACGATTTTAAGATGAAATTTTAATTAAATATAAATCATTCTACATATAAAAATTTAGGGTTTAAATTGAAACAATTTTTAATTTGACGTTGCAATTAATCACAAAACAAAAATCTGTAAAATTTAACCAAATATTTATGATGATTATTATTCGATTCTATTTTCAATCAATATTAAAGTACTTAATCTTTATAGCTAGTTTGAAGTTAATTCTTAAAAATGAGTTAAATAACCCGACAATTTTGAAAATTGAATTTGTTGAAAGAGCTGTCATGTAATACCCCATTTTGAAAAGTGACAATTGTGCATCATATTAATAGGGATTGATGTCAATTCTTATAAATCTCACTTTACTTTTACTTTAATTAGTTATATTTATGTTTATAAATTTATAGATTTTCATATATCTCTTTCAAACCCTTCTTTTGATAGTGGGACTTGGAAGACATTTAAAAAATCCACTGTGTTTATAGTTCTATGTTCTTTGAATTCACTAGTCTAAGATTTTAGTCAATTTTAAAGCTTAAAATCAAATAAACTTAGATTTATCATATATTATTTAATCTTATTAGTTTTTCTAAATCTATCAATTCTCCCCCACTTCTTGGACAACATACAACTTAAATAGAGTACTTTTTTCTTCGTTGTATCTTCTCTTCTATTGAGAGTCGTCTCTATTAAAAGGTTTTTTTTTTTTTTAAGTGTCATTTGTTTTTGTTTTTGTTTTTTTTTTTATAATAATTACTCTTATTTTAACTTCTTAATGATTTGAGTTAAACAACATTAAGTATTTGTACATCAAATTTAGAAAAACTATAGAGTAATATACTATGTTTATCGGGTTAAGAAATTTAATTTAAGAGAAATGAATTAATATACATCTTTTTTTTCATGCAAAAGTTATGCAAACAATGGATTGAGATTTTTAGCATTGGATTCAACAAGAAACAACCACGTGACATATAAATTTATAATATATATTAACAAAAGGGTTATTTTCAAATAAAGAAAAATGAGTTAACTTATTTACAAATATAACAAAATGTCATTGTTTACTAGTGATAGACCATGATGGACCGCGATAATATGTTATGGTTTATCGCGTTGTGTTAAAAGTTTATTGTGAGCGGTCTACCACTGGTAGACAATGACATTTTGCTATACTTGAAAATATTTTTAACAATTTTATCATTTAAAATAATTACCTTTAACAAAATTGATTTAAAAACAACAAAAAGTAGTTTTTTATATAACAAGACACCAAAATCATATTATATATATATATATATATATGGCTTCTTGCAGATTTGGCAAAATATGTTTAAAAAATTAGGCCTATAACTCAGATTGATTACTTTTGCAAAAAACAAGCTCAACCCACGTGGTACGCTTCATACACTATTGATATACACTTGATATACTTGATGCCCTTGATACACTACTGATATACACTTGATATACTTGATGCCTTTGATACACTACTAGTTTACGCCTAATACACTTGATACACTACTGATACACACTTGATATAATATTGATAGACACGTGATACACTTGATGTACTATTGATACATGTTTGAAAATGACTAGTTATTTAAGTGTTTTAAAAAAAAAACCATAAAAATGATTTTTTTGAAAAATATTTTTTTCTCTAATTATTCCAAATATGCCCAAATTATCAAAATGAGTATACTAAACTGAGTGTTAGTGAGTTTTAAGTTAAATCTCCCCAAACTATTGTACATCTGTACTTAAAAATGAAAGAAACAGCATCATTTAAAAAGGAAAAAAAACTACAAAAAGGATAAAAGAATGTAGCAAATACAGAAATGAAAGTAAATAATAACTCATCACTACAAGAATTTTGGGCTTTAATATCGGTTGAAAAAAGTGAAACCCGATGTATAATGTTGGTTTTTTTTTTAAAGCGGATCTTTAATGTCGGTTTTAAACTGACATTGTAGGGGTACCTTTAATGTCGGTTTTAAGACCCGCTTAATTTATCCTCTCACTTTCTATTTTCCCTCCATTTTTTAAATTTTTCTCTTTTCACTCTCACCCTATTTTCTTTTCCTCTCATTCTCATTCTTCCCTCTTCAGACCCTCTTCTTTCTCACTTATCTCTTCCAAACCCTTGTCATTCGTCCGTTAATCGTGGGTAAAGAGTCTGTCGTGGTATAGATCTGGCTTCCATGCAGGTCTATTCGTCGTGCAACTCGGATCTGCTGCTCGTTTTGTCGAAGTGCCACAGCTAACCCGGATTTGATCATGGATGAAGCTCGTTTTGTCTAAGTGCCACAGTTCAGATCTGCTGCTCCCTTTTCAGTTATTTTTCTGTGTCTTATACTCTTGGTTTGATAAATAAGCACCCAAACTTGATACGCTAATCATGTGTCTCCAGATCTGAAGTTCATATTCCCACGTGGTGTGTGCCGTCGTTCGCCGTTCGTCGTTCTTTTCCCTTGTTGCATGTCTCCAGATCTACTGCCGTTTGTCTTTGTCCACCGCGTTACCGTCCATATCAGTATGCTCTTATTCTCTTTCCTCTCTTAAACTCACAACAATTTTTGTTCTTATGTTTACGCTTCTCAACTGTTTGTGTAAATGTCTCAATGAAAGGCATTGGGTAGATGATCGTGCAGCAAATGAGCAGCGCCACACGATAAGGTAGACGATCATCTAGTAAGTGAGCGGCGCTACACGATGAGGTAGGCGATCGTGTAGCGGCCACTGGATGATCGTGTAGTAATGCGGGGAGCTAAACGATGAGGTAGACGATCGTATAGCAGATGCGCGGAGCTAAGCGATGCGCTAGACGATTGTGTAGATATGCGCGCGGCATTAAACGATGAAGAGTGACGCGCTAGACGATAAGCGTAGAAGCTAGATGATAGCGTTGAGCGTTAAAGCGATGCGCGAGCGCTAAGCGATAGACTACACGATGGCGCTACGCGATAGGCATGAGCGCTAGACGATAGTCGTGCTGCGTTAGATGATGAACAGACGTGCTACACGATAGGCGGAATGCTAAGCGATAGCCTGATGCGTTAGAGGATAAGGCGTCAACGCTAAAGGATGGAGGTAAACGATGGGCGCGGTAGTTAAACGATAGGCTATGCACGAGATCGTTGAGAGCGAGATCGTTTACTAAACGATTGAGCTACATGATGGGCCATTGAAGCTAAGTGATAGATGCAGGAACTAAATGATTTCTTTTGTATAATTAACCATTCCTTTTTCTTTCAGAAAGAAATGAAATTATGTTCAAATAAGCAAATATATCATGGTTAAAGGAGCCTATCCATCGCATATAGGCTTTAAGGACATCGTGGCATAACCGTCGAGGTAAAGTTGAGACCTAAAAGATCGAATGGAACAATACAAAGACAAGTAAATCCCTTATGAATTCCAAAGGACTCCTTATTAATTTTAATTAAGGGGATTCGTGATTCCAAGGGAAATAGACTACTAAAAAATTTCACATTTATTTATTTTTTTATGTTGTAATTGATATATTGAATAAAGAACTCAGAAAATTGAAATCAAAAAGCAAAAGAATCAATAAAATGTTGTTTGGTCTTAATTGAGAATTTGAGTAAAGAGTAGTTGAGGGGTTTCATAGAATTTGAAAATGGGAACTCATTTATTTGATGTAACTACTTGAGCCGGATGAAAAGAAACTTTCACGTCCGATTTTGAAAGAGGGAGATCCTATAGTATCCTATCCAAAATTTTCTTTTACTAGGCCCATAGCTAAAAAATCTACTTTCTTACGATTACGGGGTTCATTCGAATATGAAATCCAATCCTAGAAATACAACATCCCACTTTTTTTTACTACCCAAAGCTTCGATACATTTCGAAATCGAGAAATTTCTACCGGAGCAGGTGCTATACGAGAACAATTACCCGATCTGGATTTGCGACTTATTATAGATTATTCGTTGGTAGAGAGACCACATGAAGGTATGTGCATAATTGAGAGCATATATATAAATATGTTTTTATTTGCTAAGGCTACCGTTGACTATTAAAGCAACCTTTGAAGACTATGAATTTGGATGCATTCCCTTAAAATGTGAATTTGGTAAAGACTCTATTTTATATTCATAGTCTCTTATTGCTTTAGGAGATAGCTGCAGGTATGGCGTCTTTGAGTTGTTTTGAAAGTTGTACTCTACATATGAATATTTACTAGAGCCTCTGCTATATTATGGCAGTTATAGATTCTCCTAGAGTAAAAAGCATTTTGATTTTGATGCATTGGCTTGACTCATAGCTTTAATAAGTTTTAGTTGATGAGTCTAACTTCATCGTTATGCTGCCGAAAATTTTCTATCGTCTTCGTATCTCATATCTAGATAACCAATTATACATATTCTCAATAAACATGGTTAGTTGAATATGAATTCTGATCACATTTTCACTTTCAATCCTTTGTCTTAAACCTTTTTTGTTTGTGATCCTTTGAACAACAGTGGTCAGACAAAGATGCCTATAACCAGACACTACTGAAGCTGGGAGAGGGGGGGGGGGGTCTGTTCAAGAAGAATTATGAAGGGATCTATACTTACCAAGTAGAGAGGGACAACAAACTCATAATATTTGTAAAATCATAATGTTTGTATTACTTGTAATCTGTGTTTTCAAGGGCTGAATTATTGTACGGCCTTTTAAATTATAATTTTATAGCAGAATCTGCGGATTAAATGTAATAGATTTGCAATCCATACATAAATAATATGTCATAGCCACAATGTTCAATGATGATGTGTCATGTTATACTTTTTGACCGAAAAAATGGATTCGACAACGAAATTTTAAAAAAAGGACAACAATTGATAAAACGGACAAATTATGGGCTTCAATGTTAGTTTAAAGGGCTTCATTTGATTCTTAGGCTTCAATTGCAACCGACATTAAAGGGCTTTAATGTCGGTTGCAAATTTCATTAAAGCCCTTTAATGTCGGTTGCAACCGACATTAAAGACCTTCAATGTCGGTTTAAAACTGACATTAAAACTCAAAATTCTTCTAGTGCATATTGCTGCAAATAAAAGATAAAAAAAAAATATAAGAATTAATGAAAAAAAATACAAATATACTTTAAATGTGGTATATTAGTTCACTGATATACCAAAAAAGTAGATTTGTTAAAAGGATCAAATTTGAATGCGGAATAATTGAAAATTTAAAGTTGAAAATTTTACCATATCTACCATTTTTCATATGTTGAAGGTATGCCCCTAATTATACATTTTAGATTTGTCACTAATTGCAAATTATATATATATATATATATATAACACAAAGGTTAACTAATATCTTAAAACTATTGAGGTAAGACTCAAATTGGCTCATGAGCGCATCATATACGTAGTTATTTACAGGTTATTTATGCTTGTGTGACTATATATAAATTAGAGTTGTTTGAAAGTTTTGATGTCCCAAAAATAACTTAATTCAAATATTTATCCTACTATATATTAGTGTTAAAAAGGTGGGGGAAAGAAATCAATTTTAAAACCTTTAAACTTGGTTGTATCAATTAAGATTCTAAACTTTTAAATTCATCAAATAAGTGTTACAACTATTATCATCGATTCAATTTTTGTTAATTCATCCACTAATTTTAACTCTGAATCACGTAAAAAAAAT
This sequence comes from Benincasa hispida, assembly GCF_027475165.1. NCBI lineage: Eukaryota > Viridiplantae > Streptophyta > Magnoliopsida > Cucurbitales > Cucurbitaceae > Benincasa > Benincasa hispida. The sequence goes on along the minus strand of NC_143485.1, from coordinate 40,368,492 downwards.
ATATAAACTCATTAATTGAAATTAAATAAATTTTTATACAAAATACATTTGATGAATGAACAAATTAACCGTCGAATAACTTTGTCAAAATTTATAAATGTTAACAAAAGAAAATCTAATATCATTTTTCTCTAAATTTTTATCAAATTTGTAATGTAGATATGTTTAATAGTTCAATGGATGCATAAATGAAATTTCTCCCAACCCAATTACGACATTTATTTTAGTGGTACAATATAATAAAAGTGGAAGATTTAAAGTTAAATTTGGTACAACTTAACATGTTTAGAATTATATTAATATTTTTATTAAAATATCATTTTAATCATTGTACGTATAATAAATCTTAAATTTAATTTTTAAAAGTCACTTTCTATTCAAATTAGTTCAATAATAACAATACTTTTTCATACAACAACGTATAATTTGTAGATATATTTTCAAATTTTATAGTAATAATATTAATAGATAATATTTTTTAAAAAATAATAATAAAGTAGATATATAAACTATTTTTTTAAAAAAAATTAGTCCAAAGTAGAATTAAATTTTTTTTTTTTAAAAAAAACCTTCAAAATATAAGATTAAAATGATATTTTATTTGATAGAGGTGAGATGGCCTGATGGGGATGGAGCCAAGAGGGATAATGGTGCCAAAAAATAGTGACGTGGCTTTCAGTGCTGTGGCAGTGTTGTTTGATCTCGAGATTGATGGCTTTTGATTTATTTATTTTATTTTTTTCTGGTTCCGTCGTGTAGTGTAATATAAAATTTCCCCCACGTGACAATCACACGTGTTCCTACTCCTCCTCCACACTTCTTGTAAAGTGTAAACAACTTTCCCGTCATCCATGGGATCCACATCATTTCACTGCTTTTCTAAAGTGATCACTTTTTATGACTATAATACAGTACAATAATAAAAATTAGGTTTAAATTTTATTTTGATCTCACAATTTTAAAGAATATTTTATTTTGGTTCTTATTTTTTTTTAAGTACGTATTTTAGTTTTTGAACTTCAAATATATTTTTTTTTAATTTTTAAACCTTTAAAATTGTTTGCTTTAACTTAAATTCTTAAAAAATGTTTATTTTAGTTCTGCTTTATTAAGATTTTGTTAACTTTTTTAATAAATGACGAGGTGATTTGTATTTTTTGATGACTAAACTACCAAGTTACTTCCGTTAAAAAAATTTAGAGTTTCAATTTTAAATAAAGTGGCAAAACGTGAGGATTTAAAAGATACTTTTAGTTCAAAATTTTGAATATTGACATTTTACTTCAACGTCACTTTGCTCAATATATTTGAAGCATAATCATCTAAAAATACAAGTTCTCTCACATTTTTGTCGAAAAGTTAACATAGTTTTAATAGTAGGGAATAAAGTAAACACTTTTTAAAAGTTTAGAGATTAAAATGAATGCTTTTGAAAGTTTTGAGTACCAAAATAGAATAAGATTCAAAGGTTCAGGAACTAAAATAGAATTTAAACCTAAAAATTAACAAATAAGTAAATTACAAATTTAGATCTAGGTAAGAATAATTTGATTTATATTTATTTCTTTCTACTAAAATAGTTGGTTAGTTTTTTTATGACAAAATTTGAGTAATTTATTTTTAAATTCAAATTGTTATATAAAATCAACAATAATAAACAATTTAGTAATAAAGTTAATTATTTAATTAAAATTTGCAATTAGTGATTTAGATTAATTAATTTTTTTAAAAGAAACCGATCCCTACGAATTTCTCGCGGGAAATCCCAGTTCGATCCTTGTAGAAAATTTCACGATGATGAAAAATGAAATGAGGAGTGGGGATAGGGACAAGGAATGACATTACTGGCCTCGCTGTCCATGGGCCCCGCTTTGTCCATGGACATCTCTACATGTTCACAACTTCGTGATTTGAATTCATTTTATTGTACTAGAAAAAAATGTCACGACATGATATTTGCCTTTTTTTTCTCGAAAAATGAAGTTTTTTTACCATTTGCTGACGTGAAATTTGAGTAGAATTAACCTAATGAATCCCTCGACCACATGATTGGCGCTCTCCTCTCTCTTCTCTCACATATCGCTCTCCTTTTCCATTTTTTTCTCACCATCTGATCTCCGATCTCATCTCCAACCTTTAATCTTGTTCTCTGGCAATTGATCTCCCTCTACAACACAAATCGAAAAGAGGGAGAAGAAGAAGCTGGCCGAAGTTGCTTGTGTGAACTTGTCTGAGTTGGTTGAGTTGTCTCATTGAGGTTAATCGGATGCCAGAGAAGAAGAGTACCAAATGAGAAAGAGGTGGAGGAAGAAGCGGAAAGAAAAGAAGAGGAAGGGAAAAAAAATGTAAAATTTCTTAAGTTTTAAAAATAGAAAAAAAATCATTTTGAGTCTTTTAATCAATTGTTTTAGTTTGTTCTTTTACATTAATCAGTTTTTTTTTTTTTTTTTTCAAAAAACAAAAGAGTGAAGAAAAACTGGCCCCACATTGATTCCCTAATCTCTCCACCCGATACGCCAAACTCTGACTTCTCATAAACAAAGCAAATGAGTACTGACAAAATTTATTCCAATTCAACCTTTCTTTCAGACGTTAATTAAAATTATAATTACAATTGTACTAAAACTAAATTAATTATCCTTTTTTTCTCTTTAATTTTTCAGTTATCCATATGTTCAAAAGTAGAGGTGTTAAAAAAAAATCTAGTGATCAAATAATTGATTTTTTTTAATTGGGTTGAAATATTTTTTTTAGATTGGTTCGTGAATTTACCTAAAATGAGATTGAATTATTAATTTTAATTCAATATATAAAAATAATTATATAAATATACTAACATTTTTCTTATTTTTAAAACAAAAATTTTAATGAATGACCCAAGTAACTCGAACAAACCTAATTTAAATGTTTTATGAGTTGGGTTCATCATTTAGTAAGAGTTATTTAGTTTGAAGAAATTTATCATCTAAATAATTGAGTTAGGTCTAAAACTCTAAAAAGCATTTCAACCCAATTCACGCACCTCATTCAAAAATTCAGTACTTTTTATTTAATAATTATTAAAATCGCTCATTTTTGCCAACTCAAGCAAGAGCATGACCAATTTAGTTAGATATCTCCCATTGATAGATTCGTAGTTAAATTTTTTGAATCTATATTTTTTAGTTCAACAATAAATAAGTGATTTAAACTTTTATTTTAGTCCATTAAATTATGCTTAAATTGATATATTCATTAAACATTTAACTATATTAGTTAGGATTTAGAAGTACAACTATCCATGATATATTTAGAGTGCAACAAAAACTTGACAAATCAAACCGATTCACTTATTTGATTTGATTTTTAGTATAAAATCGGAGGTCATGAATTTGAATTTGGAGAAAACCAAAAATTATTGACTCGAAAAGTATCAATTATTATGATGTATATTTGTTATTTAGAAAAGTGTTGAAGAAATAAAAACTAAAATGTTCAATTTCAATCCGTGAAAAAAAAGGATAGAAACAATTTTAATTTGAACCTGGAAAAAAAACCCAATTCAAAACGAAAGTGGAGGTAAAAATTTTAAAATTATAAGAAAAAAGAAAATATAAAAAATCGATAACCAAATCAACAATAAACCAAACTAGATAAAAATAAATTTATTGGTTTTGTTCACACCGATTTGGATCCCTTTCTTTATAAAATTGATTGATTTGGTTTGGTGATTGATTGACTCCAGAACCGAAAAAATTAAACTGACTTTTACTCCTACCTACCCAACTAAAATTAATGTGTACTATGCCATGAACATATTAGCTTAACTTAAATGTATAAAAAGTTGAAGGTTAAAATTATAAATTTAGCCTTAAATTTTTAATTGAGAGTTTGACTACAAGATACACTCATTGATTAGAGGCAAGAAGTTGACTAAGGGATCTATTGATGCCAACTTAAAGGGTTATTGTTCAACGGATAAAAGTTTTCTAAGAGTCCAAATTGACGAAAAGGTTTGACACCTTAACATCAGTTCTTCAACACTTTGTGAATTGGATTGTAGTATATTTCGAGGGTTGGGTTGGGTTCGCCCATTAAAATAGTATGTGAGTTGAGTTCAGAACGCTGGACATTAAGATAGAACTATATTTAATTTTGTTTTATCATTAAAATATGTAGAATTTGTCGCATTCCCTATTTGCTAGATCCAATCTGAATTATATAATTTATCAGTACATGAAAATTAAAAAAAAAAAAAGAAAATATAAAGGTTCGAATCATTTTTATTCTCTTTTGAATTTTTATATTTTTAATTTAATTTACATTGGTAAAAAGAAGTATACTATTACAAATGTGAACTAAGAATCATTGAGAGTACAAACAAAGTCAGTCCTACATTAGTTAAAGAAGGAAATAATCATAAGTATATAAATGGGGACAATTATTTCCATTGATATGAAATATTTTAGATGATTTCACTTCTAAAAATAAAACTATAAGATTTTTTTTTTTAATCTAAAATAGGCAATATCATACTATCATAGAAATAAGTACGGATTTCTTTGTCCAAACCCTAATTCAGAAAATTTCTCCTGTTGAGAAAACCATGTGCATAATACATATCATTGGGTGAAGGCATATGACCTATTTATTTATTATTATTATTATCCAATTGAAATTAAACAAAGAGAAAATGGTGATTGGTTTAATTATTCCTTGAAGTAGGAAGAGAACCACACCTTTGAATTAAAGTTAAGATTCCCTTACCAACCCCCATCTATCTCTAACATGTGGAGAATTATAACCTATCCTTGTTTAATATTTTAATAACATCGAGGTTAAATCACAAGTTGAGTATATATTTATTTCCTAAACTTTTTAAAATATTTAATAAGTCTTTAAAATTTCAATCGAGTATCAAATAAATCTTTAAATTTTAAAAATTGTATAATAGATTCTTAAACTTTCAATTTTATAAAAGTTTCTAAACTCTAAAAAGTGTTTAATTGATCCTTAAACTCTAAATTTTGTATCCAATATAAAATTCAATTTTATATCTAATAGATCAATTATCAAGGATTTTGAGATGCAAAATAAAAGAAAAAATTAGAGATTTATTATTTACCTTTTAAAGTTTATTAACCAAATAGACCAAACCTAAAAGTTTAGAGACTAAAGGTGTGTATAAATAAGTGTTTAATTTTAAAAATAAGTTATTTTGGAAGAAATTGGAATGTTTGAGAATCACTCACAATAGTTTTTCAAGTGTATTTTAATCAATTTTTATCAAATGTGTTTAAATAAAACGAGTCTTTTGAAAAACTATTTTTTCTCAAGTCAATTCAAACGGGCTCTAAACTTACGGTTTAATTTAAAATGAATTATTATATTATCAATACAAAATGTCAACCTAGTTTGATTTATTAACATCGACTATTAATAGAGACCACTTGGTTTGTAATAAATAAATCACAAAGTCAATTAATTCTAAGTTTCAACAAATACTATAGCATCAACTTGAGCTTAGCTCCACCAGAATTAACATGGTCTCTTTTTCTAAATGGTGGAGGTGTGATTTCTTATTCTCATTATTATACAAAAAAAAAAACACTATATAAACCAAAGTGAGTCGAGTCTAGTGATAATTGACATGTACTATCTTTTCTATCGGAGATTTGATCTCATCCTATCTATTATTGTTCTGGCAAACAAATATCATATGAAATGGACAGAATTTTATTTAAATTAAACACCCAACCCACATGTTATTGAATTAATAAAAAAAAAAAAACAGTTCAAATTTCTCAGTCTACTTATGTACTATATTTTAGATTATGCAGACATTTTAACATATATTTTGAAAAGAAAATCAAGATCTAAAGAAAAATGATAAATAAAGAAGGAAATGGTTGGGTGAGGCGGCGAAAATAGCGATTCATACTGGGCAACCTTGTATATAAAGAGGTCCTCCAAAGTCGGAAAAATTGCTCGCAACCAATTTTCGACGTCAACAGAGAGGGAGAAGCGCTGACAGTTCCTTCAACAACCTGCTGTAGCCGTGGAATGCAGCAAAGAGGAAGACTAAACAACCGAAGATCCAGGAGCTTTTCTAGATCCCGCCTCGCCGTTGAGGGTTCATAGGCTTGCCTTGCTTAAATTCCTCCTCCACTCCTCATTCGCACTCTTTCAATCTCGCTTCTAATCGACATCAATGGCTTCTGTTAACAATGGCGGTAAAACTCGCCTTCTCTTTCTGCTCTTGTTCGTACATTCTCCCTGTTTCTGTTCTAATATATTTTTTTTCTTATTCGATCGGTTGCTTTTGTGTTTCATAGGACAAGAGCGCGAGGTGCAGAAGAACTACTGGATCGAGCACACTGCGGATTTGACTGTGGAGGCCATGATGCTTGACTCTCAAGCCTCTAATCTTGACAAAGAAGAGCGACCTGAAGTAATGCTTCTCGCTGCGTGTCCTTCATTACCTATAGCTTCATTTTTACTGTTTGAATTGATTATTTGGTTCGATGGTAGGCGTTGTCGTTTTATCTGGTTTTAGATCCGTCTTCTCGGTCTTTACTACTAGAATTCGATTGGAACGACTCTTTACATAGTAGAATAGAATGTTACATCTTCTTCCGATGTTTAGTACCGTAGGTTTTGAAAAATCTCCTTCCCGATTTCCAGTAGCATAGTTTAGAATTATTCCATTAATGTAGCTGGCTGATTCGCTTCCTTCGTTGAATCTTAGGATTCTATGAGTTGGACTTGGAAACGGAGTCATTTCGTACCTTAAGTTTCTCCACTTCTATTTTTTAGCTGCGGAAATGTAAGTTGTGGTGTACATAAGTGTTTAGTTTTGCAAAGTTCTTAAACTGTTCATCCGTAGGTACTTTCCTTGCTTCCTCATTATGATGGCAAAGCTGTCTTGGAACTTGGAGCTGGAATTGGCCGTTTTACTGGCGAATTAGCCCTGAAAGCTGGCCATGTTATTGCTCTAGATTTCATAGAGACTGCTATAAAGAAGGTAAGGTTGAAAATCCATTTCATATAATGTCAAAACGTGACTGTCGTTATATACTTGCGTGTAATTATTTTGTAACTTATCACCTTAATGTTCTAACTGTAGAATGAAAGCATCAACGGCCACCACAAGAACGTCAAGTTCTTATGTGCCGACGTGACATCTCCAGAGCTTAGCATTTCTGATGAGTCTATTGATTTGATATTCTCAAATTGGCTGCTCATGTACTTATCTGATAAAGAGGTATTACTTAGCTTTCGGTGCTATGGTAGCCACTGGATGCATGCTGCATGTGATTAATCTTCGATTTACTAATTATCAATGACTTATAATGCGTTGTTGGTGGAATTAGAAAATCAGAAAGTCAGAAATTGGTTTGGACCTCTGTATATGTATGATTTGTGGTTGGTTATTTGTTCAAATTGAATTATTTAGAGTTGTTTTCTAATTGAGGGCATAAAAATCCAGAACCAAGCTTTCCTCGGAAGAAAAATGCTATATTAGCCTATTACCTAGATTGAGGAAGCTGTGGCTAATTTTTAGTTCGACCTAATAGCGAACTGAACTATATATGCGTTTTTTTGTGCTATTGAACATCTCACACTCAGTTTGGTTTGTTCAAATACACACAGAATTTCCCTTAAAAAAAAAAGTAACAGTAATAACAACACAGAATTTGGCTAGCACAAACTATTTCAGATTTCTTTTTGGGTATTCAGATGGCACAAAGAATTTCAGCTTTTTTGCCTTTTCCCTTATTACTTTCTGTATGCACGTGCCAGATGTTTTTATCAATTGTATTTCAGGTTTTCTTGTTTTTCCTTGTAGCTTTCTGTATGCACATGCCACATGTTTTTATAGATCTATTCTATTTATCTACTGGTCTCTTTTTTTATTAGGTGAAATTTCATTAAACTATTTTCACTCTGGCCTACAAATTTCTACTATCAGAGATATTGTTCATTAAATCCTTGAGTTTAGTTTTTTGCAATCTTTGTTAGATTGAGCCTGTTTATTATTTATTTTCCTTTCAAGAAACTGATTTATTGTTATAACTATAGGTGGAGAATTTGGCTGCAAGGATAATTAAATGGTTGAAGGTTGGTGGATATATATTCTTCAGAGAGTCGTGTTTTCATCAGTCTGGAGACTCTAAGCGCAAATACAACCCAACACATTATAGGGAACCCAGATTTTATACAAAGGTCATATTCGTCTACTTTTTTATTGGTTTCTTTAGTTTTTACTCCTTTGAACCCTTTGTTTTGTGTGGATTAACTATATGACAATGACTACCGTTTCCTATTGTGTTCAACTTCAACAGATTATCATCATACAAAAAACTGATAGTAATAAAATCAAAAGATTGTCATCTGATTGTGCTGTGCTGAAACTATGATTAAAAAGAATAATGTATAATGAACAATTCACATATGCATTAGTCCTGATTATATAGCTTATAAAGAAAATGTTTTTCCAGGTTCATAATCCTGAACGTATCTTTAGTCATAAAAGACTGCATCAGCGAACATTTTCTGATTCAAAATGGATTTTAATTTTACTATACATATGATTATGTAGTTGTCACTTGAAGTGCTTGACCTTACATCCTTGCCATCACTTTTATTTCTCAAGATTGTACAAGACAAGTATGTCTGATGATGTGTGCTAGGTTGACTTCATATTTGGTTTTGCGTGTGAAGTTTTTCCATTTGTACTTATTACGTGGCATATGAGTGCTTAGAATTTAGCATATGGCATTCCCAGCATGAACCTTTCTTTACATCATTTGCAGATTTTTAAGGAATGCCAAATGCGTGATGAGTGTGGAAACTCCTATGAATTATCCCTTGTAAGCAGCAAATGTATAGGGGCGTACGTACGAACTAAGAAGAACCAAAACCAGGTACTTGCAAGTGGAATTTGGTCTCATTGTACTTTTTTATGTTTCTTAATGTTTATTACTAACAATCTTAATGTTTGCATCGACAATCCATTTTACATCTTTCTGTATTTTTTATCACTTTTTTGACATCCCCCCAGGTTATCATTGTTATTTTTCATCTTTAGATGGGGTCGACTGTTTGGTTCACTTGTTTTTTGGAAGTTGGAACATATTGTATCTTTGAATATTTCATTTATCAATGAAATGATTTCTTATGGAAAAAAAAAAAGTTCATTACTAACAAAATGCACATTTTGTTTTTACATAGATTTGCTGGATATGGCAGAAAGTCTTTTCACAGGAAGACAAAGGATTCCAGAGGTTTTTAGATAATGTTCAATATAAATGTAATGGAATACTGCGCTACGAGCGTGTATTTGGTCAAGGTTTTGTAAGTACAGGAGGAATTGGTAAGCCTTATTGTTAAGCCTCTTCTTGTACTCTGCTGCCATTATCTTCTTTTCAATGCTATTTAGATGAT